>NW_017973046.1:21666-21920 GCF_001876935.1 Asparagus officinalis | reverse complement strand
TCAAAATTGATACTTTCTAATCTCCTCTTAATTCTCGAACTAACCCCAAATTTCTCTATCAAGCTTTGACTAATCCCCCACCTACCTTTCCAACTAATCCCCACTAATCAAGTCATGTTCTTCTATACATATCCCCAAACTCTTCAGTTAAAGCCTGAAAAAAGTCTCTTTTCCACTACTCTTTATTTCCTCGTCTTTCTTAAATGCTCTCGTCCTCTTCTTCATATAGACTGACATTTTCTTTGTTGCTCTAT
>NW_017973046.1:16066-21652 GCF_001876935.1 Asparagus officinalis | reverse complement strand
AGGAAAGAAAAAAAAGAAAAGAGAGAAAATAATAAAGAGAGATAATTATCACGGGAAATTCTTTAGCATTATTATTATTTTGGGCATCCTTCTTCGTCTGAGCAGAAGCTCTGTGCTCTCGCTCGAATATAGAGGTCGGCCGTTTTCGGGGGCTTTTACCGCTAGGGGGAGGGAACCATTTGCACCGGGGCAATAGGGGAGTTCTCAATCTTCTAGGGCAGATTATTACACGACTGCTCCAATCAGACCTGATTTTCTTATCTCTTACTTATTTAATTCGGATATAATTTACATAATTTAATTTTCTTTGATATTTATCCAACACTCCAACGTTTAAGAGCTTCCCAAAATTCTATCCAAAGCTCAAATGGATATATTCCTAACTAGAATTAGTGAAAACCCCCATGTTGAGCTAAGGCTTAATCTAACTATAGTTAAGAAAAATTAACAGAGTCCCCAGCAGAGGAATGTAATTGCAATGTAAATGAAGATTTAAAAGACAAATAAGCAAATACCGACATCTAAAGGAACTTTCTTATTTCCAAAAATTATATACAATACACGCGTAAAAGCTAGAGCCGTCGATCATTCATAGCGATCCTATGGTTTGTCTTTGCCGCCCCATCTTTTTTCCTATAAATAACAGGCAATATTCGCCGTATTTTTCATCAAGTCTCCCTTCTAATGAGGGTTTTTTCTCTCTTGCGCCGTTTTTCTCCCCAGAATTAGGGTTTTCAGATTTTCAGATTTCTTGATTTTTGTTTCCAAATTCGTTTTTTTTTTGGTGTAAATCTTTATTTTTAATCAAACGAAATGATTAACCTTTTCCCCCAGATTATCGACTATGATTACACTGTGCACATTTAAATCTCTTCTCGGAGGGTTCAAGCCATTGGATCTGATCCTTACCCTTCGATTTTCTATTAAATTTTAATATTTTCAGCTGATGTTATGAGAAATTTTGACCCGTGGATGTGATGTTTCTCTTTCCCCAGACGATCGACTCTGATTATAACGAGCGCCTTTTGTGTCTTTCTCTTCTACGGGAAAAATCAAGCCAGATTTCTGATCCGCATCAAACTTCTCTATTTTTTGAAGTTTTTTTTTGAAAAAGTTTGCATTTTTAATGGGAAAAAGTCGACGATGATAAATCCAAAGGCTTGTTTCTCAAAACATTCGCAGTGGCCGCCTGAGGGCTTTCGCCTCGCCGGGCTCGAGAGCCTTTGCTGTTTATCCTCCTTCCTTGGATGTCTGAGACTTTGAGGGCTTTCGCCTCGCCGGGCTCGAGAGCCTTTGCTGTTTATCCTCCTTCCTTGGATGTCTGAGACTTGTACATATTTATTATCAACAAAAAAGTAATTTTTTCCTGGCTTAAGTTGAACTGATTTCTCCAATTTGTAGTCGATGATGAAAAATTTTAAGGCTTGTTTCTCAGAGACATTCGCAGTGGCCGCCTGAGGGCTTTCGCCTCGCCGGGCTTGAGAGCTTATGCTGCTTAACTCTCCTTCCTTGGATGTCTGAGACTACGAATTTCATCAACATTTTCTTTATTTTTTAAATTAATTAATGTCATTGATTACTTGGTATTTTTATTAGCATTGATTTTGGAAAAGCTTGCAGTTGACCCAAGATAAATGCTCGCCGAAGGAATGTTTTGGATCGTTAGACTTGGGTCGAATTTGATTGATGTCAATATGATGCACATTGAAGATGTTCTTTTGGTGTATGTTCTTTTTTTATCATCATACATTTTACTTCAAATGTGAGATAATCTGTATTTTTTAAATGGCCTTTCTTCTAAATTAAGAGGGGGTTAAAATTAGCAATCAAGCTTATTGGACACAAAACAGAACGATGTTTGTGATTTTTTTCCGTCGGATTAATCATCATTCATACATCCTGCACCAATGATTCCTTTCGCCATCTCTGAGATGGCAATCAATTGGATGAAAGAAGATGGAACCTGAGTTCTGCGGATAAAAATTTTAAGCGAGAACAAGAGATATACCCAAGCGACGGTGCCATTAACTTTTAGCCAATGTGATCCTGGACAACACAAGATTTAGCATTAAATAAGATAGTACACCAATGTGATCCTGGACAACACAAGATTTAGCATTAAATAAGATAGTGCAACTAGAATCTGTAATTTTTCCAATGGATAAAAGTTGCATAGATAATTTGTGAGCATGAAGAATAGATGATAATGTTAGATGATCGGAACTATCAGAACTTGGAGTAATATCACCTAACTGAGAGACAGAAAGGGGAGTATCAGTAGTAGTATAAATGCATAATGAAGAGGGAGCAGGTGAATAATGTGTAAGAATAGAGTTGTCAAAGGTCATATGATGAGATACTCCTGAGTTGAATATCCAAGGAGTAGAAGTACTAGAATGAACAGACGATGCAACAAAATCTAAACTGGAGGCAGCACCACTAAGCCTAAGATTCTTGGTTATTAATGCAACAATCTCTGATAGTCTCTCAGAAGAGAGAGGGCTAGAAGTCTGCGGCCTTTGAGGAGTCGGGCTAACATCAGCAAAAGCAGCACATGTAGATCGAGTCTTCTCCGGTGTCAGATGAGGTGGTCTCTTACGACATTTATCAATAAGATGATCCAGCTTCTTACAATAACGACAGTAGAGTTGTCGAGAGGAATCAGATGTACTATTAGAAGGAGCCCGATAGGAAGAGAACTGTTGAGGAGTAGCTAGAACAGTATGTGATGAGGGTAATGGCTGAGATGCAATAACTGGAGGGGAGAGCATCTGAAGGTGCATCTCTTCAGATATGAACTCAGCCACGGTTTCACGGAGACTGGGTAGAGGATTGCAATGAAGAATGTGTCCACGTATGCTTTCGAACTCAGAGCGAAGACGCATGACAAAGTGATATAACTGTTGACTATCACATTGTTTTTGAAATGCTATGACAAAGTCTGGAAGTGTCTTAGGAAGAGGTTCCTCCATCATATGCAATTCCTCCCAATAGCCTAATATTAAGGAATAAAGATCTTGAATAGACCGAAAATTGTGTGTTATAGCTTAAAAATCATAAAATCGTGTGTTATAACTTACAAAATCGTGGATTTTAAACTCCATAAAACTATTTGCCATTGGATCAAAACAAACAAAAATGGATAAAAATTGTGCGTTATAGATTATAAATTGTAAATTTTAAGCTTTAAAAAATTATTTACTATTAGATCAGAATGAATAAAAATAGACAAAAATCATCGGTTTTAGATCGTAAAATTATTACTTTTGAACTCTAAAAAATTATTTGATATTAGGTTGAAAACGAGGAAAACTGGACAAAAATCATTGGTTATATATCAAGAAAATGTGAATTTTAATCTCGGTAAATTTATTTTCTATTGGTTCAAGATGAATACAAATAAACAATACTTATGGATTATAGCTCATGAAATCGTGATATGTAAACTCAGATAAATTATTAACCATTGACTAGATTTGAATAGACACAGATGAAAAATTTATGGAATGTAACTCATGAAATTGTTAATTTTGAACACTGTAAAATTATTTACTAATAGGTTGAAAATAAAATTGGATAAAAATTAAATTTTTAATTTTGAACACCAAAAAATTATTTACCATTAGATCTAAATAAAAAATGGACAACAATCATGTGCTATATCTCATTTCATTTATTTTGAAGTCTTAAAAAGTATTAGTTATTAGATCGAAACAATTGAAATTTGAAAAAATTGTGAACTTTAAACGCTGAGAACTTATTTGCCAATGGATCGAAATGAAAAATTGGATAAATATCATAGGTTGTACCTCATAAAATCGTATTTTTAAACTCTAAAAATCTATTTGTCATTAGATCGCAATAAAAAAATTTGACAAAATTGTAGATTATAGTTTATGATGTTACGAATTTTTTTAACGCAGTGAAATTATTTTTCATTCAGTCAAAATGAAAGAAAATATAAAATAAGTGTGAATTATAGCTCATAAAACTATGAATTTTTTACTAGATCAAAACAAACAAAAGTAGACAAAAAACATGGGTTATAGCTCATGAAATTATCAATTCTGAAATCGATAAGACTATTTTCTATTAGGTAAAAATGAATTAAATTGGAAAAAATAGGGTTATAACTCATTAAACTATAAATTTTAAACTCCAAAAACTATTTGTCATTGCATCAAAACATATAAAATTGGATAAAAATCAAGTACTATAGCTCATGAAATTGTGAAATTTACTCTAAAATTATTTTCTATTGGATTAAAATGAAAAAATGGGAAAACTATCATTGATTGTAGCTTATAATATCATGAGTTTTAAGCTTCGAAGAATTATTCACCATTGGATCGAAATGAATAAAAATGGATAAAAATCATGGGTTATACCATATAAAATTGTGAATTTTAGATTCCTTAAAATTATTTTTTATTGGATCAAAACAAATAAAAGTAGGTAAAAATAATGGATTATAACTTGTGAAATCATGAATTTTAAATTCCTTAAAATTATTTTCCTTTAGATCAAAAGGAATAAAAATAAATAAAAATCATGGGTTATAGCTCATGAAATCATGAACTTTTAACTTTGTAAAGTTATTTTCCATTTAATCTAAATGTACAAAATTAGACAAAAATCATGTGTTGAGCTCATAAAGTTGTTAATTTTTATCTCTAGGAAATTATTTGCTATTAGATCGAAATGAAAATAAATTGACAAAAATTATGGATTATATCTCATGAAATCATTAAATTTCAAATGCAAAGAGTTACTTGCCATTGAGGCGAAATGTTCAACATTAGACAAATTTTGAGTTTGTGCAATTTTCCTATGCACTTCTGAAATATAGAGTTAAGGAATTCGTGTACTACATATAGCTTGTCTTGGACTACCTACGAGTGGGTGTGGGCCGAGTCAACCCACGGGCTGACCCGACCTAGCCCGCAATAGGTCACGACCTGCCCAGCCCGTAGTGGGCTAAGCCCAACCCGTTCCATGATATACGCCGATCAGGGGCCAGGCCGGGTCTAGCTCCAAACCCAGGACTAGAGAGATATGCCCGACCTACCATCAACCACCTCGGCCTAGCCTAACCATAGTCGGAATTTAAATTATTAGTGTTTAGTTTTTTATTTTTTATTTTTAGTTAGCATTTTTCCCTCTCGTATTTGTAATTTAAATTTAAACTAACGTAAAGTTATTAACTTTCCATGGACATAGGTCTTTCTTCGAAGTCCAAATTAACTATGTATATGTTTGTGTTTGCAATGTTTTCCATGTGATGTTTATCTTTAAACTATGCGTGTGTATATATATCATTTTAAATAAAGAGTAAAATAGAAAATATAATTTAATAGATACTAATACAAAGTTAATATAGTTTAGAAATAAAAAATAAAAAATTAGAAACAAGTTAAAAACCCACAACCTGACTCACGACATGCGAGCCGTGACACAGGTCCGACCCGGCCTGTCCCGAGGCAGGTTGTGGACAGGAAGGGATTCAATCCCAGACCCGAGATCAGAAAATTGGCCTGGCCCACTCTGATCCGCACAGTTTCAGGTCGGACATGGCTTGGCCTTGAA
>NW_017973046.1:4225-16056 GCF_001876935.1 Asparagus officinalis | reverse complement strand
CCCACCACGCCCACCCCTAGCACTACCGGATGTCCTTTCGTACATTGGGAGGGTAATCTTTTGGCATGCAGGAAGGAGTTCAGCTGGGTGATTCAAGATTTTGTGGAACATTCCCTTGTGCCAATTATGTGGTCCTAGCAATATTCAGAGATCCACTGTTAGCTTGTGTTGAGGACTGTAAGCTGAAAATGTCATACTTCTAGGTTTTATTTATTTGATTACAAATTGCAGCACCAATTATCAGTCACGGATCTGGGATTTCTAAAAAATGGTTTCACTATATATAATTGATAGTTAGAAAATTTACGATCGTCTCCAGCAAGTTTTCGTATGTTGAAAAAAACAATACATAGTCACATCATTAACAATGCTATCAAATACATCTTTCTTAAAAATAATGTCACCATGGATTCTTAGAGGTTGAATTATTAATGTTAGTTCAATTTAAAAAAGCCCTAAGTAAGGTTTGGGCTTTTCTTAAATAACCCCCTTAAACTTTCAAACTGTCACAAAAACCTATTTAAATTTTGGGGTTCTCAGAAAACCTTTTTTTTTTAACTTTTATCATCTTAAAGAAAATCCTAACTGCATTAACCGCATTTTTCTCGTGGTTGAATAAAATTACTACGCAAGCATATATTTTGCAAGTGATAACTGCGTTTCATGCTTTGCAGGTGTTTTTTTTATTTATTTATAGAAAGCATTGAATCTTAAAGAGGGTTTTCTAAGAATCCTAAAACTTTGAGGGGTTTCATTAAAATTTAAAAAGTAAGGAAGTTTTAAAAATAAGGAAAATAATATGAGAAACGAGCGCCCAAAACTTTTGGAGGGGTTTTCTGAATTTGACCCTTTCTTTGTTGGGTGGGACGGAATCTTAGGGTCGAATGGGAAGAACCTGGAACTTGGAACTTGGACTGGAGGTGGGGTCAATTTGTTATTGGCTTAATTGGCCGGGGCCGGGGCCGGGGCCGGGGCCGGGGTGAGTTCTTGACCGAAGTGGTGTCATCCGCCCCTGCGCACGTGCCGATTGTTCAAGCTTTGGTTCTTAGATCGTGCACACAAATTAGTCCTACCCGGCACCAGGATTGACTTTATGGGCTCTTACATGGTTTGGGATCCTCTACTCATGAATAGTTGTGGAGAAATTTGGAAAATTCAGGTTTTTGCAGATTCTGTGTCATAAGTCGACTCATGCACAGGCATAAGTCGACTTATGGTAAGTCGACTTATACAGACTGTTAAATCGACTTACGTTCTGTTCTGGATTGTTGGTTTTTTGCTCTGCCAAGTCGACTTATCAGGTCTGATAAGTCGACTTACGTTCTGTTCTCCAGTTGTTGTTTTTCGCTCTGCCAAGTCGACTTATGTAGACTGTTAAGTCGACTTATGACGGGTTTTTTGGAAAGTTAGAGTTCCTATTTGCAGTCTGTTTGGGTTCCTGTTTTGGTATAAATACCAATACGATTTGAGGGTTTTGTAGGAGCAAATCTGGGGATTTTGGAGCACAGAAAAGAGAGATCTTTCTGAGCTATTTGTTAGGGTTATTGGTTGAGAGTTTGAGAGATTTGTTGGTGAGATTAATTGGTTCGTTTGAGCGATTTGTAATCTCAATTTGTACTCTCCTTCTCTATTAGTGAAAACCCACCCCCCTTCTTGCCCCGTGGACGTAGGCAATTGCCGAACCACGTAAAACTTTGGTGTTTGTGTTTTGTTTGGTCTTTCTCTCGGCGTTTGTTGGTTTGGTTTCTCAAAGCATCATAGTTGGTTGTTTGTTGGCTTCCGCGCCGTGCACAACAAGTGGTATCAGAGCTCGGGCTACGCTTGGGCTATTTGGAGGAGTAGATCGCTTTGGCAGTTCATCTAGGGCTTCGTTTGGTGATAAATTGGAGGAGTAGATCGCTTTGGAAGTTCATCTAGGGCTTTCGTTTGGTGATAAAGGTGGGATCTTTTTGGTAAAAATCTCGTCTTTTTCAGTTTGGATCTATTTCTCGTTTGTTTCCGCATTGGTTTGGTGGTGTTTTGAGGATTATGGCCGAGAAAGATTGGAGTTGGACGGGAAACCGGACAACATTGATGAGAAGGTTTGGAAAAAGATGAATCGAACGGCGTGTGGTGTGATTAGGTCTTGTCTCACTCAAGATCTAAAGTATGATGTGATCAATGAGACTTCTGCAAAGAAGATTTGGGAGATCCTTGAGAGCAAGTATTTGACCAAGAGTGTGGAGAATCGCTTGCATTTGAAGAGGAGGCTTTACCGCTTCCAGTTGAAGAAAGGAACCTCCATTGGTGATCACATGAACCACTACACGAAGCTTCTTGCGGATTTGGCGAATGTGGATGTTAAGATTGAAGATGAGGACAAGGCGTTGTTGCTATTGAGTTCCTTGCCTGACGAGGAATATGAGACCTTCGTTCTTACTCTTATTAATGGGAAGGCATCTCTTTCGTATAGTGAGGTCACCGCTGCACTTGTGAATTATCAGCTTCGAAAGAAGGATAAGGAGACTTCGTTTGAGCCGGTAGCGGGGGCGTTGGTCGCAAGAGCAAAGGGTCCAAACCGTAGTGGGAGGTCGCAGTCTAGAGGGGCACATCTTGGAGTTCGTAAGAATCAATGTGCCTTTTGCAAAGAAGATGGACATTGGAAAGCCGATTGCCCAAAGTTAGTTGATCGAGCCGGGAAGAATAAGGGAAAAGCTATTCAAGCTTCAGAGGCGAATGTTGTCAAGGCTAGTGGCAACGATTCAGATTCGGATTCTTCGGGCTACTCGTTATCTGCACTGCCGTCAGTTTGTGTTGCCTACTCTACAGAGTGGATATTGGATTCGGGTGCTACATACCACATTTGCCCTAGGAGGGATTGGTTCTCCAGCTTTCAGGAGTTGGAAAGAGGGGATTTCGTGCTCATGGGGAATGATCACAAATGCTCTATTGGTGGTATTGGTACTGTTCGGATCAGGATGAGTGACGGGGTGATTCGGGAGTTGGTTGGAGTGAGGTTCGTTCCTCAGTTGAAGAAGAACATCATTTCACTTGGAGCTTTGGAGGCAGCTGGCTATAGGGTGACCTTGGCGGATGCACGCTTGAAGGTTACATTTGGGTCCATGATTGTGATGAAGGGCGTCAGAAGAAGAAATTTGTATTATTTGCACGGAAGCACGGTGATTGATAGGGAAATGACGACTTCATCAGATTCGGCTAGACTGTGGCATTGTTTGGTGCTGGGGTATATGATTGGTAATACCGTGCATTGGTTGTTGAGGAGTGCTATGACCTGCAGATTGAAGTCCTGTGAGCACATTAGGATGAGCGAGACCGTGGTGGAGTTTGGCACTTCTATCCATCGAGCGAGGGGTCTTTTTGGAGGTGTTCAGTCAGGCATTTGGGGGCCTTCCAAGGAGGCATCATTGGGAGGTAATCGTATCTTGGTTTCCACAGTTGGTGATTGTTCTAGGCATTATTGGGTCGCGACCAGTTCCCGTTGGTGTAAAGTCCTAGAAGTCAACAACAATTGGAAGAAGTGTATTGGCAGAAAGGTAACTCATTGTTTCAGCTTTGGTAGGGGTCCTTTCTTGCGTTGGTGCCGAGCTCACGGCAATAGGAGACACTTCATTGGTGTGGAGACTTTGGGGCGACGAGATGAGATGACAGTTTCGATGGGTCGTTCCTTTCTGGAGGAGGATCGGCGTTTGATGTCGAGCATTGGCATTGGTGTGCGGGCTTCGACATATTTGGGTCATCTTATGCATAGGTCGCCGACTGCTGCTTTAGGAGTTATTAGATCTGGTGGAGCTGCTTCAGATTTTGGGTCGCGTCGGATATTTGGATACCCAGCATTTGGTCACATCGTGGATGTGAGATTGGATCCGATTGCGCGTTTGGGGTTCGGAGGCTCAGTTGATTATCGTTTGGGAGCTTCTGATTTTGTTCTGAGCAGGTATGTCACTTTTGACTCTCGGCAGGTGGAGAGTGTTGATCAGGTCATTTGGATATCGCAGCAGGTGGAGAGTGATGCTACTCCACGTTGGGTGGAGATTACTCCACATACTCCAGATCATACTGCGTCATTTGGGATTCCAGCTAAGGTGACACAGGTTGGAGATCATTTGGTTTTGGATGCAGATGATGGATTGGTTTTGGATTCAGTTGCAGCTGGTAGATATAGTTTGGATATGGCCATTGGTTTACCTCAGGTGGAGGTGTTTGATTTGTCTCAATTTGGGGTCATTGGGAATACTATCAGTTGCAGATCGTTTGGTGATATTGGAGAAGAGTTGCAGACTTTTCTATTTGATTGAGGGCCTTTGGAGGCCGTTTGGGTGAACTACGTGAAGGCTTGATTCCTTGGGCAAAGGATACGTAGGCAGTCATTTTGATGCAGCCGATTTGGTGAGCGACATCGACATTTGGGGTGAGTGTTCACACTCTCATTTGGGTCTCAGCATGTGAGGCATTTGTTTGGTTGGTGTCGGCTCAGTTTTGGGAAAACTTCGCCGAGGTGGAGAATTGTGGAGAAATTTGGAAAATTCAGGTTTTTGCAGATTCTGTGTCATAAGTCGACTCATGCACAGGCATAAGTCGACTTATGGTAAGTCGACTTATGTTGGTGCATGAGTCGACTTACGTTCTGTTCTGGATTGTTGGTTTTCGCTCTGCCAAGTCGACTTATCAGGTCTGATAAGTCGACTTACGATCTGTTCTCCAGTTGTTGTTTTTCGCTCTGCCAAGTCGACTTATGCAGACTGTTAAGTCGACTTATGACGGGTTTTTTGGAAAGTTAGAGTTCCTATTTGCAGTCTGTTTGGGTTTCTGTTTTGGTATAAATACCAATACGATTTGAGGGTTTTGTAGGAGCAAATCTGGGGATTTTGGAGCACAGAAAAGAGAGATCTTTCTGAGCTATTTGTTAGGGTTATTGGTTGAGAGTTTGAGAGATTTGTTGGTGAGATTAATTGGTTCGTTTGAGCGATTTGTAATCTCAATTTGTACTCTCCTTCTCTATTAGTGAAAACCCACCCCCCTTCTTGCCCCGTGGACGTAGGCAATTGCCGAACCACGTAAAACTTTGGTGTTTGTGTTTTGTTTGGTCTTTCTCTCGGCGTTTGTTGGTTTGGTTTCTCAAAGCATCATAGTTGGTTGTTTGTTGGCTTCCGCGCCGTGCACAACAATAGTGTCTTAATATTTTCTAATACTCAATCTTGATCTTTCATTTTACATATGTAGGGTCCATTGGAAGGGATGAAGGGTACCTTTACTTATTTGCCTATCAATTAACAATGATATTTTTGCTTTGGGCTATTTATTTGCGTATATACCCCTTGCATTATGAGTATTTGCCACTGTACCCTCCAAATATGAATATTTATAAAACTATTTCTTAAATCATCATATTAAAAAAAAATCCCCTTAAAACAATTAATTATTAATTTTAATAAGCTAATTTATACTCACAATGTAAAAGTTAGCCAAAAAATAGTCTAACTTTTAGTGCTATGTTGATAATTTGTTATTTTAGGGTATATTTTGTAAAGTTGATTTGACAGATAATTTTGTACCTATACGGATTTGGGAGGTTATTTTTTTAGATACCGATAAGGTGAATATATGCAGAACCCTTCATTTATTTGGTAGAGTGAAGCTATGAAAACAATATATAACATTTTAATTTGAGCGTTGAAATGTCCACCCCAATTGCGGGCCCCTTCTCTTTTCATACCCAGTCCTAATTAACCAGCAGCTGGCCCCACCTATCTATACAACAACGAACAAGTACCCAGAAATTAATACCACGTATAAATATATATACTAGTTTCAAGCCCGTGCGATGCACGGATTTGTCTAATATACAAAAATTAATGTAACAAAACAACACAAGATAAAACGGTAATAATATGTAAGTAGTCAGAAATGATACAGCCTAAGCACATAGAGATACCTATGAAGTATATATATATATATATATATATATTGTCTAATATACAAAAATTAATGTAACAAAACAACACAAGATAAAACGGTAATAATATGTAAGTAGTCAGAAATGATACAGCCTAAGCACATAGAGATACCTATGAAGTATATATATATATGAATCAAAACAATAATGATCAATATAGTGTTAAACAAAATATCTAACATAATCATATCAAGGAGTTAGGTTTCTCAACACAAAACCACCAAAAATATATGTAGTACATACAAAAGTTTACTAAATAACGTTTTAGACCGGAATACTAAATATAAGTTCCAGACATCATAAATCAAATAGAGTTTTCTCAAAAAGGAGCTTGAACTCTCTGTAGAATATATTCTAATCCTCCTTTTCAATTTTGATTTGTTTTTGCTTTTTGTTGCTAGACATTTGCGGAGAGATCAAGTCTACTGAAACTGAGTGATCAACATCAGATTCCAACGAATTTCTCTTGCAAGGAGTAGTGTTATCCGAGGAACAAATTTCAACTTCATTCTCACAAGTGACCGATAGCGATGCCTGTGTTTCAGTATAACATAATAATTAGGATGTTATTGAGGTGACAAGAGAAGATTGTTGTACAATTAATACGAAGAATCGAGAAATCAATAGTAAAGCGAAAAAAATAGGCAATCCAAAGTGATAATGGTGAATGCTTGTCATAACAAAAGATAGATACCGTCACTATTGAGAGAGGCCAATTCGGTAACTTATTTGTAGATCTACATCATAAAACTGAGATCTAAAACCATATAGCCATGATTAATTCAAAGAGATTAACAAAATCAAAGAGAGAGGGAAGTCTTATCCTGATCCTAGTATTGCATCTTGATTTTGGGTTCTGGAACTCTTTAACTTAGGTTCTCTAATAATATTATCCTTGATATTTCTCTTAGCTAGAGGTGGGTGTATTATGTATATTGATGGATTGTTCTTAACTTCTATGGTTTAGGCGATCCTCTATTTATACCTTATAGAAGGTTCGTTTATTTTTGGTAATTTTTCTAGCTCTTCCCTCATGAAGTTATATTTTTTCCATCATGTTTATTCTTTATCTCTGGTTTCATTTTTTCTTTGCATTTAATTATTCGCTCTATATCTTGTCCTTTTATTTATATATATTGTCTTACTATTTCACTTCTTTTCTACTTATGATATCTTTCCTTTATTCTGATTTCACTTTCATATCGGTGTCTCTGTTTCCCTCTCTCTGTAGAATACTTATCTTCACTATTATTTGAATGATATCTATATCCTGTCTCTTCTTATCTATAATTCAGATTTTATTTATGCATTTTATATTTCTATTTTTTCTACTATATTTCTTTTTTCTTTTTTTTTTTTTTTCTTCTCTTTTTCCCAACTGTTGTGTCGACTTATATTGTTATCTATATTATGATCAGCGTCTCTCTGCTTGCTATTTCTTTTCTTATGACGTCTCTTTTTTCTTCTTTTTCTTCTTTTTCTATTCTTCTTTCTATGTATGTCTCTAATTGCTATTACTTTTTTGTATATTATTCTGTGTATTTTTTCTTCTGTTATTATTTCTTGTCTATTTTGCATTATTTTCTATTTTTTTTATTGTTGATATATATAGATTATATATATTCTGGTTTTTTTCGTTTTTCTTATTTTATCTGTTCTGATCGACCTTATTATATTTTGGTTACATATTATTCTGTTATATTATTATTTCTACTATTTTTATCGTATCTATTTTATTGATCTCTTATTTTTTATGTGTTATGTTTGTCTATGTTCTTGTATATATCTATTTATTATTTATGTCGATATTTTGTTGTATTCAGTCATTTGCTCCTATTTTTTCAACTGGTCTCTTACGTGAAGCGTCAACACCTAAACATATGATTTGTTACAGTAGTGTCTTAACTGAAACTTTATTATTGCTGATCAGACAATTACCAAACAACTTAAAGTCCCACAAATACATTATAGACTCTCCCAAATCAAAACCATAAAATATTCCTGTCATATATAATTTATCCACACCCATCTCTTATTTTGTTTTTCGTTAGTCCAGCTATGCTCCTGAAACGACCCTTAGGTGGATAATTCCTTAGTAAGAGGATCGGCTAACCATGCGAGTTTGTCCAATGTGCTCTAAGGATATCTGTCCACTCTGTACACCCTGTTCTTTACCTCACAACCAGGAAATTATGTCAACTATGGTTTTGACCCTTACTTGGAGCTCGCCTGTTGGCTTATTGGCAATCACTTACTCAGCAGGATTTAGCTTTGTGCACAATATGACGCCTTAGTGGGTCCTTATCACACATTTTCCAATCGCGCAGTCCCGTGATCAGAAATTGTCGCAGGCATATTCCCTGATTGGGATGCCTCCACTAGCAGCTACAAATCTGCTGTGCCCATGAGGTGGCCGCGCGCCCTCCTAGTGTTTGTTTGACACTGTTTCCATGGATAATAGCTCCTCCTGCTAACTATAAGATCGTACCTGGATCTGTCAGGACTTTCCTGGCTATCTGGGCATCCAAGAAAATCAGAGTCGAATACCCAGAGTGACTCTAATTTTCTTGATTTCCTGCCTATGTGAGCATGTAAGCTCTTTTGTTTTCTGAAGATTACCGTCATAACCCTTTTGACTGCTGATCGCAACATTGATCCATAAACGCAGGGTTGCGCCTTAAGTATCTGTCCTAACATCCCAAACAATGTACGCAATAGTCTTGTAGACGGCGTACATACCTGCGCGGAGCATGACATTTAGACCTCTACTACAGCCGAAGCACTACAGGAATTTCTGCATTTCCTGAATGTCTCAGGTTACCTTCTAGGGCACTACGATTGAGACTGGAGCTTGTCTCTTTACGCCAACAGGGCGTGTCACTGGTCGTGCAATCTTTGCACTGCCAAACCTTTTAAGTACCTTATCGGAGTATAAACCGCTCTTTTTGTGATCAATCCAAAGAATACCTCGAGAGCGATCTCGATGTAATCGGTCTGGATCCTAAATATAAAGCAGGGCGCGTCCGCAAGATCTTTATCCTCAAAATGTCTTTGATACGAAATCTCCTTGGTTTCGTGCAACATACTATATCATTAGTGGCAAGCAAGATGTCATCCCATAGACAGAACCAGAAAAATACTACTTACTCCCATGGCTGAAACTTGTGATATACCACACGTCATCCAACAATGTTCCATCCCTCAAACCGAACGAGGATAATATTTGGTTGAGAAGCTTTATGATACCCATTGACGAGGAGCTTGCCTTGGTCCATAGATGGATTCCTTAATTTGCAGACATATTCTTTGGGTCTCCCGACACAGAAGTTTGTCTGGTTTGCACCATATAGCATCATGTTCATCAATGTCGCCATTCGAGAAATGGCTCTGTCTTAACACTCCCGATCTGATGTAACTCAAGATCATGTACCATGCGCCCACACAAGCTTGCCATGATTATCTGAACGAGCATCTTTTCGACTGAAACCGGTAGAGAAAGTCATCTGTATACCACGATCAATGCTTCCTTTATGAGTATCAGCCTTTAGCCACAGAAGACGTGCTATATACCGTCTCCACAATTACCATTCCTGCAGTCCCCGCTTGGTTCTAAAAATCCATTTACAACCATTGGATTTTTGCACCATTCTGCATGGGATCCAGAGGTTCACACCTTATTGTCTTGCAATAGAATTATACTACTTCATTCATGGCATCGAATCCACTGTTGGAGAGTTAGAACTTTTCCTCCGGCCTGAGGAAGTTGATGGGATTCATTTCTAACATTCCACCTCACTTTCCTCGATCGTTCTTGGGAAATACGAATATACACATCCCTCCGGACACTAGGCATCACTTCTCCGTTGTCCTCACGCTGGGGACTACCTCTTAACTGGCACTGGTTCTTGAGCGTTCGCTTCCTGAGTTTGCTTTTCTGGAACACGCGGACCTTGTTCCCACATTACATCTTGAGGTTCCGGATTTACCTCTGTCTCTGAGCACAGCGCGAGTAAATAGGAACTGAAATATTGTCAAGAAGTAACTGCTATACGACCGCCGAATCTGGATCGAAGCCAATTCTCATCGCAAAAGAATGTCTCATAACTTATTTTGCTCTCCCCCCAACTTCACATTCTCAAAGAATGTTGATGTATCCGGTCTCAAAATGCCTTCCTTATAGCTCGGGATCACATACAAAACTTACCAAGGCCCCTCAGAGCGTTCAGGCAGTAGTGCGCCAATCAAAATAGCTGCTAACTGTCTTCTGGAGCTCCAATTTTTTCATTCGGGCGTAGTAGAGGCCGTTGCTCCACTGGACCATCCCCAGAAATAGTGTACCCAATGCTTTCAAACTCCGGCTTCTCGACGCAGCGTCAAGCTCAAGTAAGGCGCTGTTTTGAGCAACTGCTTTAGCTTGCGGTGACGGTGGACCCCTGATTCAGCAATGGTAGACGCAGGGCGCGGTGCTGTCTAAGTGCTTCTGCCCAGGACGTGGACGCGATGCTGCCGTAAAGGAGGGAAGCGGAGCATCAGTACTGCGTCTCTCGACTCGATGCCACTCCCTTGAAAGAGTCTGGTTTTCTGTCTCAGCTACGACATCTCATGCTGGGAGGTGAACCCGGCGATGTGTATCCGTGGGCCGACGGTACCCCGGCCGCATTCCTCCCTTCAGCGGTCATCTAGCGAAATGGTCCTGGACGTTGTTCACCTGCACCACTCATAATCCTACCGTCGAGAGTACCTCACCACCGAGCACTCGCCACGATAGCCGCCCGGCGATCGTGACGGTGGTTTTAATTTCTTGCTGCGTTGACGAGGATAGTGAATATCTCGAAACTTCAGGCTTCTATTAGTCGAAGGCCCCTTTCTGAAATGCACAGACGACTCAGAATGTCTTATCATCGAATACAGCATGATACCGTCGCTGTCCATAACGACAGTGAGTAAAGACTCGCCTCCCTATAAGAAGGCTCGATATGACAAAATAACGTCGTTGGACCATACGCTCAGGATTCACCGGTAGGGGGAATAACGCGGCCCAACAAACTACTCCACGTATGTCTCAACTTCTAAGACATCGAGATCTGTTAGAGCACAAAAAACCATAATCCTTTTCACTTTTGGTCCTGTTTTCCCTTGATACATTCAACCAGTACGTTGAAAGGTGCCGAAAAATAAGGGAATCCAAATGCAATCAGACAAGCCACGCCTCAACCCTCCGAACCTTCTTGAGGATACCTGACCTACCGAGCGCTTATCGCGCCATAATGTGCCAGGAACGTTGTCTCGCTTATTGTAATTTAGCTTAGTAGCCGACGTGATTCACATGCAAAGGATTAATTGTAAGAAGCAACATTGTGATCACAAGCAAGATATAACGCAGCTGTGTCAATATAACCGCAGTAAGCAATAGAAATATCAACTATTCTGAATTCAAAGATACAACGCTGACATTGACTGTTTCCAAATGAACAAGCAATCAGACAGGCCATGAATGTGTCCAAATAGCAGAAAACGCAGAAACCAACAGATTTCCCGTCACAAAGACGGTACTGCACAAACAGTCATCGCTTTTAAATCCCAATAAGTCAGACCTAACGCCCAGAGCGTTGCTAGACAACAACCTACAAGTGCCAATTGCTGTCCACATCGCCTACCCGATTGTCGTTCGCCCACGCCGAAAGATTGTCTTTCAACATTCACTTGCGTTCTCCGGTAGCCGTGCATAGCAACCCTCGCCATTAGAACACACGCTTAATGCTCGAGGTAGTAGCCCGACCAGACGTCTAACCCACCCAACGGTGTTCTGTAGGTACTGAAGGCTAAATTAAGCTCAGAACAGACCAAAAGCAAGGAACGTACCGCCTCTATTGATCGC
>NW_017973046.1:0-2557 GCF_001876935.1 Asparagus officinalis | reverse complement strand
GGTGGCTCGGTGGTGGCCGAGCCACCTTGGTGGCCGCCGAGCCACCAAGGAGGTGGCTCGGCCTCCGAGCCACCATTTGGTGGCTCGGAGGTGGCCGAGCCACCCCAAGGTGGCTCGGCCACCGAGCCACTTAGGTGGCTCGGCCGAGCCACCACTTGGTGGCTCGGCCACCGAGCCACCTTGGTGGCTCGGTGAGCCGCCTCGGTGACTTGGTTTCCGAGCCCCTCCGGGTGTTTGGTTTTCTGCTGTTTTCCACCTTTGGGTTCTGTCCGTGATTCGGTTGATCCAGACTCTGATTTGATTCCTGATTTGGCAGTAAGTCGGATTCCTGATTTGGCAGTAAATCCACTTCTGAGTTCGAGTCCGAAACCGATCTTGATTCGATCGTGATTCGTCCGAGTATGCCCTTGGTTGGATGACTCGTTGACTCTTCGAACACTTGGCTTGATCCCGCACGCGAATGGACGTATTCCGTTGCTTGCGTGCGATTAGTCAATCTCGTTGCCTCGTTGGTTTGTCGGTTTGTGCCGAGCTGAGCTAAGGGACCTATAAGCAATTTTATATGCCTACAGATACCCCCTCCAAAGTATTTCAGTCTCGTTCTTTTATAGAAGAGTCTGGAATACTTTGGATATGCTTGTCCCAACCTTCAGTCGGTGTAATGGGACCTTGGAATGACTTCCGTTCTTGATTCCTTCAATTCTCCAGGCTATTCGGTGCTTTGTCGAATGTCTGAAAGAGTTTCGGTGCTGCATTTATTGTCTGACCGTTGTCGGAATTTTGAACTTTGAAGTCGGTTCCTGATTTAGCTGACCATCGATTGTTGGCGTCGAGTCTTTATCTGCAACGCGTTGTCCGGCGTCGTATTGTTTGAGTTATCCTTAAGAATATTTATAGAAAACATTCTCCAGGAACTTCTCAAAAATTAGGGAACAGTTTATACTCATATACCTTATTGGAGTATTTAAGAAGCAGTTTATACTCGTATACTTTTCGGAGTATTAGTTCTTTCATTGCAACGCATTGATAGGCGTTGACCTAGGGTCACGCGTTGTCCGGCGTTGACCTTAGGGTTTTGGACGTCGTACGTTGACTGTTTGATTGCAACGCGTTGACTGGCGTTGACCTAGGGTTATGCGTTGACCGGCGTTGACCCTAGGGTTTCGAACGTCGTACGTTGAATTTTTGCTCGCAACGCGTTGACTGGCGTTGACCTAGGGTTACGCGTTGTCCGGCGTTGACCTTAGGGTTTCGAACGTCGTTGGATGCTCAAGTCATGAGACCAACTAATGGAGCTGATGCGTCAGTGACTCTCGTATTTATAGGATTTTTGGCAAACCCTCAGCCATTAACGGGTTTGATGAGCCTTTACCGACTACCGTTTGAGTCGGGCTAGCATGCGGATTGTTTTAATCCGTTCCGCATGTGACGTTGTGCTAAGAGAGTTAACGCTCTTAGTGCTACGATATTGAATACGTAGACTTCGTCTTTCTTACGGGAATAGACTACCCGGCGACGCGTGTTAGGCGTTGACTTTAGGATTTTTGGCTAACCCCAAGCCTTTAACGGATTTGATTAGCCTTTACCGACTACCGTTTGAGTCGGGCTAGCATGCGGATTGTCTAAATCCGTTCCGCATGTAACGTTGTGCTAAGAGAGTGAATTCTCTTAGACTTTGTGCTATGATGTTGAATACATAGGCTTTACCATTGTTATGGGAATAGGCTACCCAGCAACGTGTATTAGACGTTGACTTATCCCTACTTAGGCTTCGGGATAAAAATACCCCAGACTGGTATTCTGGTGTCTTTTTCAATCGGTAAAAGACTAAACCGGCGACACGTGTTAGGTGTCGACATATCCTTTCTTAGGATTCAGGATGAAATTCCCCATGCGTGTAAGGCATGGATTTTGGTGTTATTAATCACGACCTGCCACAATGTTGAATATGTGGACGGGTGTTCTTTTTAACGGTTAAGAACTAACCGGCAGCGCGGGTTAAGCGCAGACTTATCCTTGCTTAGGTTTCAGGATAAAATACCCCAGAATCGAACTCTGGTGTCTTTTTGTGCGGAAAAAGACTAAACCGTCAGCGCGTGTTAGGCGTAGACTTATCCCTGCTTAGGATTCGGGATAAACTTCCTAGACTGGAATCTTGGTGTCTTCTTCAATCGGCGCAGACTTATCCCTGCTTAGGATTCGGGATAAACTTCCTAGGATGAATCCTAGATTGACAAATTCTTGGAAAAGGTTGGTGTCTTCTCTTGGGGCAAAGACGAACCCGAAATGGGAGAGGAAGAATTTTATATTCTATCTCCCGAAAATGAAGAAGAAAAATTTTATATTCTATCTTCAAACGGAAAGGAGACTCGAGGTGGGATCTCCACCCCCAGAATCTGGAAAGGTGAAACTAAGAGTGGGATCTCCACTCCAAGAATCGAAAAGATTCAGATAACCCTAACTGTCGGAAGGTTTGATTACCAAACCAAAAAATGAATTTCTCGTTTATCGAGAGTGAATTGCGGTTTTGGTCCTAACTGTAGGAAGGTTTGACCAA
>NW_017973045.1:53107-60266 GCF_001876935.1 Asparagus officinalis | reverse complement strand
GGCTGTGTGCGGCACAAGTCCTTTCTGGCGCTGCTTGTGAGGATCATCGTTCACTGTCTTTACTGCTGCCTTTATTACTGGCTCATGCTGGAACCAGTTTAAGGGAACAGAACCGAAGCTAATCGATACTGCATTTGCTCCCACTCTCTTCTCCTTCGGCTGCTTCATTGTGATGACCCCGACATCGATTAGAGCTTGGATCTTGTCCTTAAGGGCATAGCACACCTTGGTAGGATGGTGCACCGCTCTATGAAATGCGCAGTATTTTGGATCATTGATTCTCTTAGCATCTTCCTGATCCTGGACTGGAGGCAATTTGATCTTGTTATTTTCAATGAGGTACTTGAAGATACCGGGAACTTCATCCTCTTTGAATGAATAAACTTTTGGGAACTTCGGCTCCGCGGCTTTTGGCTTCTGGGTCTGCTGTTGCCACGTTGATTGTTGATGCGCCTTTTGCTACTGCTGTTGCGGTTGCGCTTGCACTTCGAACGTTTGATTCGCGTCCACGGCATTTGCATGTGCTTTTCCTTTACCCCTAGGGACAAAATTTGGTTGTGGAGCGTTATTTGCTATTTGACCCCTTTCCGCCTTCTTCCTTTTGAGGAATCGTTCGGCTCGTTCTCCTCGCACCTTCAGATCCTTCCAGGTCTTTGGCGGTGCCATTCCCATGGCTTCCAGGATGTCCAATGAAAGATTGTTATGACAGGTCTCGAGGATGAAGTCTTCGCTGACCGGATCCCTACAATTCATTGCATTATTTCGAAACCTCTTCATAAAGTTTTTGACTGTCTCACCATTCTTCTGCTTCTCATCAAACAGAGTACCGATTGAGACCTCAGTGTCGTCGTCGAAGAAGTTCGTCAGGAACATGTCCTCCATGTCGTCCCAACTGCTGATACTCCCCGGCTTGAGGCGACGATACCAATCGAAGGCCGCTCCACGAAGAGTGCCAACGAATGACCGTACCATCAAGGGTTCATTGCCGGAGATTATTCCTAAGTGAGACTTAAAATATATTAAGTGTTGGGTAGGGGAACCCTTTCCATCAAACGGCGTAAAGTTGATTAAATTGAACTTTGCCGGATATGGAATTGATTCCCACTCCCTCGGATATGGACACGGTATACCTGACCTTTTTACCTCTTTTGGGTATGGACATGGTATGCCGGACCTTTTCACTTCTTGAGCATTCATCAACGCATTGATTTTGCTCTCCAAGTCCTTCATCTTCCTGTCTTCACTCGTTCCTATCTTCGAGTGGCTTTGGGGAGAGGTAACGTGGTCCTCTTTTGCATTATCATCTATAGGACCACTTCCGTTGTCGTTGTTGACAGGAGGAATAGTTATGTTGCCATTATTCCCTTCCCGTTCATTCTCATCTTGATTCTGATGATTGTGTCGAGTGGGTTCTCCTTGGTGAGTTGTCAGAGCCGCGATTTGCTGGTCATGCATCTCTCTCATCTGTTGCATGGCCATCTCCATCTCGAATTTGAAAGCTTCCTTCTGCTTAGTCAGGGCATCTTCAAGTATTTTGGTTACTTGTTCTGCACTTATCATGAGTACCTCGTGGGGTTGTCCCTCGCTGGATACCGTGTTGTCCGATGCAATCGCAGAGTAGGCATCTGATCCTTCGTCTTCTGATGGTAATCTCGTCCGAACCCTACTATAAGTCCCTCGTGTAATGGTTCCAGACTGCAGACGAGTTAAATACCAGGGTACTAGCGGAATTGACTCGGGATTATCCCATGTCGATGCCCTTTTGCTGGTCATATTAGTGGTGACCTTCGGAAATTCTCCGTCTTCGACTATCCTTCTTCTTCGTCGGAAACGCCTAGGCTTGGAAATCCTCTCGAATACCGAGATTCTCTTTGGGGTTTTAGAACATCAGCATTCTGATAACACCGCCCTGATGATGTTGTCACACGGACAGTGGGGTTCCGTGTCTCGAGCATCTTTCTTCCGAGACTTATTCATACCCCCAGCTCTATAGTACAACTCATCAGTTTGATAACTGGAGCAACCCATAGAGTGTTGGCATGACTTCCCAAGTATAGCACAATCATCATCAGACGAATGTGTTTCCCTCTGGGGATATGACGCTTTATTAGCGTTTTCAAAAGTCGCTCGTTCAAGTCTACGCTTTTGCGAGCGTGAAAACTTAACGGGCTCTTGAACTTCGACACGCAACCCAATGCGGTCGGCAATAGGGGTTTTCCCTTTGTTATCTTCCTTGGGGGGATTAGCACGACCCCCAGTCGGGTTCATCATTTGGGGACCTTTCAACGGACCCAATCGCTCCTTGACAGGTGCTTTACCTCGGTTCCCGGGTAAAGGACCGAGGCGACCTTTCAAAGGAACCCTGGATCTTGAAGGATCCGTGTTCTTACCTGACTCCGCCGGAGGTGCGGGGGCAAGGGGAACGGGATCTGGATTTGATGAAGGTTGGACAGCAACATCGTCCGCTCTTGTCTTAGGCGCTGGCTTTGCCTTTAGCACCCACACCTGCTTGAGTTTTGACGGATTCTTGACCGTCTCTTCTTTCTGCATCTCCTCTGCTTTCTGCAGAAGGGCTCGGGCATGCGTAAGCAATGCGCGGCGCTTCTTGATTCACTCTTCGAGGGTTGAGCGAGTCCTCATGACACGAACCCAATCGTTCGTTTCTGCCTTGGAGGAGGAGTTGGTTATGCGTCGTTGTTGCTCTTGGCGCTGTCTGGACTTGAGATCTTCATTGTAGCGGATCCCGTCCATCGATTCTGCGGCCTTGGCCAGTTGTCGTGCAAGGCGTTGGCGCCGTCTTTGGCGCGCCCTCTTCGACAAGGTTGGAACACCTTCAGTAGGCATCTCCTTGGCGGAGGAGAAGTCCAGATCTGCGGTCTCGACCACGTTGGACGACGTGGGGAGTCGCTGTAGTGCGGGGATGCGAACGGCGGGACTGATGCTTGAGATCTCTAGAGCGGAGGTTTCCGCGAACTTTCTGGGCAGAGGATGCATTCTGCGCCTGCTTCGGGAGGAGCGCCTGGATCTGGAGGGGATGGGAAGAGTACTCGTCACTTTTTGCTATGATCGATTGTATTACGATCTCGTCATTCACCCGTCCTTGGACGTGGTGGCGTCACACGTCAGCAGCAGAGGCGTTGGCTGCCATAGGTGCCAACTGTTTGAGTACAGTGCAAAGGCAAGACAGCGCCAACAACAAATGCCGTGAAAGTAAATCAGACCTTCGAGGTGCAAGCGCAGCCGCAACAGCAGCAGCAAAAGGTTTTCGATAAGAAAGTCAAACATTCGAGCTTGATAGAATATCCACATTGAGTTCTATCAAGGAAAGGTACATGCAAATGCCGTGAACGCAAATATTCGAGCTTGATAGAATCAATGCCGAATATCGATAAGAAAACCTTGGATATTCGAGCTTGATAGAATCAAGGAAAGGTACATGCAAATGCCGTGAACGCAAATCAGACGTTCGAGGTGCAAGCGCAGCCGCAACAGCAGCAGTAAAAGGCGCCTCAACAATCAAGGTGGCAACAGCAGACCCCGAAGCCAAAAGCCTCGGAGCCGAAGTTCCCAAAAGTTTATTCGTTCAGAGAGGATGAAGTTCCCGGTATCTTCAAATACCTTATTGAGAATAACAAGATCAAATTGCCTCCAATCTAGGATCAGGAAGATGCCAAGAGAGTCAATGATCCAAAATACTGCGCATTTCATAGAGCGGTGCACCACCCTACCAAGGTATGCTATGCCCTTAAGGACAAGATCCAAGCTCTAATCGATGTCGGGGTCATCACAATGAAGCAGCCGAAGGAGAAGAGAGTGGGAGCAAATGCAGTATCGAATAGCTTCGGTTCTGTTCCCTTAAACTGGTTCCAGCATGAACCAGTAATAAATGCAGCAGTAAAGACAGTGAACGATGATCCTCACAAGCAGCGCCAGAAAGGACTTGTGCCGCACACAGCCCCGAATGGCGAGATTCTTTGGGTTCATCCTGATTTGGTTGAGGATGAACAATGGACTGGAACCTCTTCCAAGAAAAAGTCAAAAGGAAAAGGTAAGTCTTGTTATGGAGCTTCTGCTATTCCAAGGGAAGATGACGAAGAAATTCCTGCCTTCCCGCTTTCTAAAGATGAACAGGAGGCCTTTGCAACCCGAAGTGGGAATGTGTAACACTACAAGTACCCGGATGCTTCCGAGCAATTAGGTACCAAAACCTCTCCTTCCAAGACATTGGCAGAACTGGGAATAGCAGCAATTCCCCCAACGCCTGTAGCTACGGAGAAAGTCCAGCAGAAGGAGAAGGGGAAAGAGCCTTTACGTCAAGAGGCCCAAAACCCGAAGCAGTCTCGATTCAATCATCCGATTGGGAGAGACAAACCGGGAAATGCAAGCTCTCCACCCCACTTTGACATCATGGCGCAATTGGCCAATATCCCGGCTAGGATAACCCTATATGAGCTGTTGCGTCTTTCAAAGGATACGAGGAAAGCATTACAAGAGGCCTTGAGCGATTCTGAAGCTTTCTTAACTCGAATCAAGCCCTCTCTTGAAGGACCAGAGCCATCAGCTCAGCATTGCAATCTTGCGGCGCATCATTTTCCATGCATCTCTTTTACCAAAGAAGACATGCAGACAAAGAACTCAAAGCATGATCGGCCCCTGTATTTCACCGGGCACATTGGCTCCAGCATGGTCAACCGAATCTAAGTTGATCCGGGTTCTGCTGTTAGCATCATGCCATTCCGATTGATGCATCATCTCGGAATCCTGACTAGCAAACTAGCCTCCACCGGCACTACGATTTACGGATTCAACACCAGCGGGTCTAGACCCTTGGGGAAAATCCGAATCAAATGCCAGATTGGGGATTTAAAATCAGAAGTTACTTGCTATGTGATTAACGCAGAAACGTCCTATAACTTACTATTAGGTCGACCTTGGATCCACGGTAACCTTATAGTCCCGTCAACTCTGCATCAATGCCTCAAGTACGTGGACTCAAATAATGAAGTCAAGACGGTGGTCGCGGATAAGCAACCGTTTAAGGGATTGGAGAACTATTTCACCGATTCCCTTCTATACGGCGCCGAATCCGATACTGAACCATCGGCCCAAGGAACAGACAGCGAGGATGAAGCTGACACCGAAGCTGGGTTTGATTATGATGGTGGTTTTGTACTTAATGACATTGTACCCATTGTAATCAATCTTGACGATGATAAATCATCGGAAAGTAGTTGTAATTGGCAACTTGCCGAAGAACTATCAATAAACGATGATTTAGAGTACTCGATGTGTCTTGATAATGTCACTAAAGAGCTTTATGATAACCCTGATTTGTATATGCCTCTTCAATCATTTTGCATGACGAAAAAGCAGGTACAAGATCCATGCGGAGCAACACTTGTCATCCCCGCGGGAATAGGGGGTGGAAAAGAAGTCGTCTACGGCAAAGGAAAAGAAGCTCCAATACCCGATCACTTCTTAGAAGAAGAAGACGATGAAGATAAACCTGCCCCTCATCTATTTAGATATGACGCAAAAGCGCGCGATCTAATGGAGAAGTATGGGTATGACTTCACACTTGGAGAAGGTCTTTTCTTTGGTCGAGGTCCACGAGTTCCACCTCGAATGGCCTATGTACCGAAGGGAAAACCCGATGATTATTATCGTCATAAAACAGGTCTTGGCTATGTCTCCTCATCCGACGACGAATGTTGCTGGCAAATCATCGATCAGATTGCTAACAAGGCTAGAAAAGGATACTCTTCCGACTCTGCGACTTGGGATTCCGACGCTAGCCTTGGTGAAATGTTTAAAAAGTTAATGTCGAACATGGTTACGGTCGATCCTACTACAATAGAGGAAGACGATCAGATGCCGACATGGGAAGATCCGTGGGTTCATCACCTAAACATGCAGTATGGTGATAGGTTCGAACAAAGAGAACCTCCTACCGAAGATCAAGTAGTCCAAGTGAATATGGGAAGTGAAGAAAATCCGAAGCCGATATTCATTAGCGACAGTCTCCTACCCGAGGAGAAAGAAGAGTTAATCTCTCTTATCAAGGAGTACATCGATGTGTTCGCCTGGAATTATGAAGACATGCCAGGACTCGATCCAAACGTAGCAGTACATCGCCTCAATATTAAACCGGATGTCAAACCTGTCAAACAACAACAAAGACGGTTTCGTCCACAAATGATGGAGGCGATCGAAGCTGAGGTTAAAAAGCTTGTCGACTCTGGCTTCATTAGGGAAGAGCAACATCCAGAGTGGCTTTCCAATATTGTCCCAGTCCTTAAGAAGAACGGGAAGATCAGGGTTTGTATTGACTTTAGAGACCTCAACACTGCTTGCCCAAAAGATGATTTTTCCCTTCCCATCACGGATGTTATCATCGACAATACGTGCGGGTTCGAGAGGATGTCGTTCATGGATGGTTTCTCTGGTTATAACCAAATAAAGATGCATCCAGATGATGAAAAGCATACTGCTTTTAGAACGCCTCTCGGCGTCTTCTGCTACACGGTTATGCCCTTCGGCTTGAAGAATGCAGGTGCTACATATCAGCGAGCCATGTCAAAGATCTTTCAAGAGCATCTCCGAAAGACTGTCGAATGCTACGTAGATTTTTATGGATGGTTTCTCTGGTTATAACCAAATAAAGATGCATCCAGATGATGAAAAGCATACTGCTTTTAGAACGCCTCTCGGCGTCTTCTGCTACACAGTTATGCCCTTCGGCTTAAAGAACGCAGGTGCCACGTATCAAAGAGCCATGTCGAAGATTTTTCAGGAGCATCTCCGGAAGACTGTCGAGTGCTACGTGGATGATTTGGTTGTGAAAAGTCGTGATAAGAAGGATCACATTAAGGACTTGAAGACCATGTTCGACTTGATGCGAGCCCATCAATTGAAGATGAATCCTACCAAGTCTTTCCTCGGAATGTCTAGTGGTAAATTCCTGGGATTCGTCGTCACCACCAAAGGTATTCACATCGATCCTGATAAGGTAAAGGCGATTAATGAATTGCAGCCTCCGAGAAACCTCAAAGAGCTCAGAGGATTGCAAGGGCGATTAGCTTATATTCGTCGGTTCATCTCGAACCTCTCAGGAAAATGTCAACCATTCTCCAAGCTCGCAAAGAAGGGCGTGTCTTTT
>NW_017973045.1:50149-51792 GCF_001876935.1 Asparagus officinalis | reverse complement strand
CGCATCAGGAGAATGGGGTATTTTTGGCCTTCCATGATGAGTGATGCAATCACGTATGCCCGAAAGTGTAATGCATGTCAAATACACGGGAATTATATGCACCAACCTCTGGAGCATCTGCATCCTTCGGTTACGTCATGGCCGTTCGAGACTTGGGGAATGGACATTGTTGGCCCTATAAATCCCCCATCAGTCAAAGACGACCGGTTCATCTTGGCAATTACCGATTACTTCTCCAAATGGGCTGAAGCAGTTCCACTCAGAGAAGTTAAAACGAGCAACGTCATTGCATTCATCAAGCTGTAGGCATCGAAAATTGCCTATAAGTCTCCACGAACGGTTCAGTGTTAAAGAGCGACGATGAACGTCACTATCCGATCCACAAGAGTCCAATTGACGTCGACGAACGACTGAAGTGAATCGACGAGCTACGTAAGCGGATAGGATTTCGGAACAACGAAGACCCGAACCCGGCGGTGTTCACAAAAAGGACAACGCCCTTCATGCCTCGATCACTCTACAGACAATCCAACCACCAGAGCGGATCGAACTCTTCGTCAAGCATCCAACACACTTGGTGAAAACAATCGAATACACCTCAAACGGAGTCCCGGGAAGTCGAAACACCCCGGGGGTGTCTAGGAAAAGCCTAGACACCCCATGGGTGTCTCGGCCAAACCGAGACACCCCAAGGGTGTCTAGGCCCCCTAGAGCCCCTCATTTGCCTATAAATAGCACCCCTTACCTTTGTTTTGGGAAGGAGGATTTTTGGAGAAGATTGGCGAAGCCCTGCTGCAGTGAAGAGTGGTCGAGCGCTTCAACAAGGAGAGGAGAGGTCTTCATCAGAGTCTTCATCACCCGTTCCCCCTTTTCCTTAGTATTACCCTTCGTCGGTAATCACTAAGAAGAGCTGATATCTCGTTTTAGCCGAGATAGACGATTCAGGCTTCTAGATCTCACGCGGATCGACGAAGCTCTGTCCGATTCTTTCGGAACAGATCTGAGTGCCAGGTGGTCCACGAATATTGACGTCCCCGTCACAGACAAAAGACCCACGCAAGCAAGAGACGATAAACGGATCTTGCATTTGTTTGAAGAGAGTTGTACTTTTTTTTTGTTTTCATTGTGTAAGAGTCTTATAAAAAGGCCATCTTTTTGTTTCATTGTAACGACTGAAGTTGTAATGAATACAGCAATGAATACAACAACTTTCCCCGCAAACAAGCTGGCGACCACAGTGGGAGCCAACGGCCTCGCCACCGAGGCCGTCGTGACGCAACCGGCATTCAAGATCCGGGTGAATGAAGACATCGAATGCGAGTTCGATCAGCAAAAGTTCGAAGAAGACCTCTCCTCCTCCTCCTCCAGATCCGCCTCTCCGAACAGGCGCAGAAGGTAACTTCTTCCAGAAATGTTCGCAGGTCCTTCGGCTCGAAGATCCAAGACCCCGTTGCCACCGCTGCACTTGCACCACGTGACGTCCCCGCGTCGTCCAACGTGGTCGAGACCGCAGATCCGGACTTCTCCTCCGCCGAGGAGATGGCTACTGAAGACGCTCCAGCATTGTCAAAGAGAGCACACCAAAGACGGCGTCAACGCCTTGCTCGTCAGCTGGCCAAGGCTTTGGAGCCAATGGATGGGAT
>NW_017973045.1:0-49656 GCF_001876935.1 Asparagus officinalis | reverse complement strand
AGCGTGGATCTCCCCAAATCTAGAGTCCCATTGAAGGATTGCGTCGGTGCTCTACCCGAGGATCGAGGCAAAGCACCTATTAAAGAATGCTTGGGACCGTTAAAGGAGCTTCGAGCAAACATCCAGACTGGGGGTCGTACGTGACCTCCTAACAAATTAATTTCTACAACAGCCCGCTTGGAGGTACGTGCAGAAAACCAGGAGCTTGTTAAGGTTTCACCCTCACAAGGGTGTGATTCCAAAAGTGTGACTCCTGTAGATGCCAACAAGGCAATGTTTACTCAGAGGAAACGCGTCAGACAGACGAACGAGTTATACCTGAGAATCTATGTGAACAGCCGATAGGTTACTCCGATCGCAACGTCAATGAGTTGTACTATTGGGCTGGGGGTACGAATAAATTTTGAAAGAAAGGTACCCGAGAAATGGACTCTTATTGTCCGTATATCAGAATTATCAGGGCAGTATTATCAGTGTGTAGCTGCCCCAAGACCGCTCCACAGAGGGTCTCGATATTCGAGGGAATCTCCGATGGAACGACGAAGCCCAAATCAAGGCGTTCCCACCAAAGAGGATCGATTGCTCGAGATGATGAACCCCTAGAAGTGACTATCAATATGGTCAACAAGGGAAAATCCCCAATCATTTCAGGTGATTCCGACTCTAATTTCTCTTTGGGAAGCAGGGTCAATTCGGGAATAGCTCAGCTTCAGCGAGAAGCCGTCGGATATAACAACGACAATGGAGTCCATGAGGGAGTACATTCCGATGATGAACTCTCGGATTCCTATTCCGCTCTCGCTTCTGACGATACAACGTCTAGCATAGGGCAAGCTCGAGAAGTGTTCATGGTCAACACCGAGCAAATAGCCAAAATCATTGAGGATGCTCTAGCCAAGCAGAAAGAAGCATTCAAAATCGAAATGGAAATGGCTATGCAGGAGATGAGACAAATGCACGACCAACGAATCCGAGCTTTGTCAAATCAGCTAGTGGAATCCAGCCGTCGTACCCAGGACGCCGCAGTTGATAGCGATCCGGAAGTGAACGAAGTCTTCATGGCCGACGCACCGCCTAAAAATACTGGGGGTGACCCCACTAAAAATAACAACGCTGGGGGTGGATCCACCAATGATGATAACACTGGGGGTGGCCGTATTATTCCTCTCGAAAATTATCCAAAACAGGATATAGATGAGGCCGAAAAGATGAAGGATCTCGAAAGGAAAATTGACGCCCTGATGTCTGCTCGAGAGGTGAAGAAGACCGGCATTCCGTGTCCTTACCCAAGAGAATGGGAATCGATTCCGTATCCGGCGAAGTTCAACTTGATCAACTTCACGCCATTCAGCGGGAAGGGTTCCCCCACTCAGCATCTGATTTATTTCAAGTCCTACTTGGGGGTGATCTCTGGCAACGAGCCTTTGATGGTTCGGTCATTCGTCGGCACCCTTCGCGGGCCTGCCTTCGATTGGTACCGCCGTCTCAAGCCCGGAAGCATCAACAGCTGGGAGGACCTAGAAAGCATGTTCCTCGCTCATTTCTTCGATGATGACACCGAAGTGTCAGTCAGGACAGCTTCCGCAGTCAGGCAATGAATTGCAAGGATCCCGTCACGGAGGAGTTCGTCTTGCAGACCTATCATAATAATTTGTCTATTAACATCTTGGATGTTATGGGAGTGGAGCCGCTCAATACCTGGAAAGAGTTGAAGGTGCGCGGAGAACAGGCCGAGCGCTTCCTCAGAAGGAGGAAGGTCGAAAGAAACCAACCGATGGTCAACCCTCCGGGTTCAAGTTTCGTGTCCCATGATGAAGGGAAGGCACCTACAACAGTCGTTGACGTTAATCAAACGTCACAACACCAGTCCCGAAGACAGCAGGAGACTTTGGATCAAAAGGCCCAGAAAGAGTACTCGTTCAAGGACGAAGACGTTCCCGCCATCTTCGAGTCTCTTCTCGAAAACAACAAGATCAAGCTGCCACCCATCACGAATCAGGAGGAAGCTGACAATATTGCGGATCCGAAGTACTGCGCGTACCACAGGAGGATCCTTCATCCCACCAAGGCTTGCTTTACTTTAAAGAATAGCATCCAAACCTTGGTTGAAGCCGGCGTCATAACGCTGGGATAAGCCAAATGAGAACGGCAAGACTCCGAAGAGTATACGAGTATAAACTGCTTCTCAATACTCCGATAAGTATAAAAGTATAAACTGTTTCTTAACACTCCGACAAGTATAAGAGTATAAACTGCTTCTCAACACTCCGACAAGTATAAGAGTATAAACTGCTGCATCGGGAAGTTCCCGGAAGAATACCACATGGGTATTCTTAGGGATAACCCAGTCATTGTGGAATTGACGAATAAGAAATCTACATTCGAACTCTGAAGGTCAGAATATCCCTTCTTATTCTTATTAAAATTCTCTAACTCTTATGAGTTATTTTCGTGAGATGAGATCCAATCCTCTGATAGGTTAATCTTTCCTCACCAAACCATCCGCTAATCAAACTAAACGACAGGGGATCCACCAACATTTCCATTTTGCCCGTCATTGGCATTTCTCAGACTTAACGTGCTAGGTCCTAAACGTCTAGCATTAAAGTCTCCCTTTGAATGATAATACGAGTTGGCGCTTTCTTTGCTACCCGTATTCCACTTTCTTTGCTTTCTGGTCAAACCTATAAAAGTTAGGGCCAAAACCAAAATCCCCTCTCGATTCCTCCAATGAACGAGAGGTCCACTTTCAAATCGAGTGATCAAACCTTCCGACAGTTAGGGTCATCTCAAACTCCTGCTTGGTCAAACCTTCCTACAGTTAGGACCAAAACCAAAATCCCCTTTCGATTCCTCCAATGAACGAGAGGTCCACTTTCAAATCGAGTGATCATACCTTCCTACAGTTAGGGTCATCTCAAACCTCTGCTTGGTCAAACCTTCCTACAGTTAGGACCAAAACCAAAATCCCCTCTCGATTCCTCCAATGAACGAGAGGTCCACTTGGAACAGTCAAACCTATAAAAGTTAGGATTGTTCCCGATCTCGCTTAGTCAAGCCTACAGAAAGTCAAGACTAAGGTCGAGTCATTCATTTTCGATAAACGAAAATCCACCTTTGTCCCCTTTTCTACCAAACCTATAAAAGTTAGGGTTGAAATTGGGTTTTCTCCTCAATGAATGAGGGGTTCTTTGGGTTCAAATGACCAATCCTATAAAAGGTAGTGTCGTTCGAACCTTTCCGATTCTCGGAGTGGAGACCCCACTCTTAGTTTCATCCTTCCGGATTCTGGGGGTGGAGATCCCACCTCGAGTTTCCTTTCCAGCCGAAGATAGAATATAAAATTCTTCCTCTTCAGCACCGGGAGATAGAATATAAAATTCTTCCTCTCCCGTTTCTTAGTCTGTCTTTGCTTTTAGAAAAGACACGTTTCTCAACTTCCAATCCGGGCACTCGATGCACCGGGAATTTCATCCCGAAGCCTAAGTAGGGATAAGTCAACGCCTAACACGCGTTACCGGGTAGTCTATTCCCGTGAGAAAGACGAAGCCTATGTATTCAAAATCATAGCACAAAGCCTCAGAGAATTCACTCTCTTAGCACAACGTTACATGTGAGACGGGTTTAATAATTCACATGCTAGTCCGATTTCAAACGGTAATCGGTAAAGACATATCAAACCCGTTGAAGGCTGGGGATTAGCCAAAAATCCTAAAGTCAACGCCAATCGATGCGTTGCAACAAAAGTCAACGTTTGACGATAACCCTAGGTCAACACCAGTCAATGCGTTGCAACACAAGTCAACGTTCGACGATCCGAAACCCTAAGGGTCAACGCCGGTCAACGCGTAACCCTAGGACAACGTCAGTCGACGCGTTGCAACAAAAGTCAACATTTGACGATCCGAAACCCTAAGGGTCAACGCCGGTCAACGCGTAACCCTAGGTCAACGCCGGTCAACGCGTTGCAACAAAAGTCAACGTTCGAGGATCCAAAATCCACACCAATCAACGAACGCCAGTCAACGCGTTGCGACAAAAGTCAACGTTCGAGGATGAAAATCCACACCAATCGACGTTCGATGATTCAAAACCCTAAGGGTCAACGCCGGTCAACGCGTAACCCTAGGTTAACGCCAGTCAACGCGTTGCAACAAAAGTCAACGTTCGAGGATCCAAAATCCACAACAATCAACGTTCGACGATTCAAAACCCTAAGGGTCAACGCCGGTCAACGCGTAACCCTAGGTCAACGCCAGTCGACGCGTTGCAACAAAAAACAACGTTTGACGATCCGAAACCCTAAGGGTCAATGCCGGTCAATGCGTAACCCTAGGTCAACGCCGGTCAACGCGTTGCATCAAAAGTCAACGTTCGAGGATCCAAAATCCACACCAATCAACGTTCGACGATTCAAAACCCTAAGGGTCAACGCCGGTCAACGCGTAACCCTAGGTCAACGCCAGTCAACGCGTTGTAACAAAAGTCAACGTTTGACGATCCGAAACCCTAAGGGTCAACGCCGGTCAACGCGTAACCCTAGGTCAACGCCAGTCGACGCGTTGCAACAAAAGTCAACGTTTGACGATCCGAAACCCTGAGGGTCAACGCCGGTCAACGCGTAACCCTAGGTCAATGCCGGTCAACGCGTTGCAACAAAATTCAACGTTCGAGGATCCAAAATCCACACCAATCAACGTTCGACGGTTCAAAACCCTAAGGGTCAACGCTTGTCAACGCGTAACCCTAGGTCAACGCCAGTCGACGCGTTGCAACAAAAGTCAACGTTTGACGATCCGAAACCCTAAGGGTCAACGCCGGTCAACCGTAACCCTAGGTCAACGCCAGTCGACGCGTTGTAACAAAAGTTAACGTTTGACGATCCGAAACCCTAAGGGTCAACGCCGGTCAACGCGTAACCCTAGGTAAACGCCGGTCAACGCGTTGCAACAAAAGTCAACGTTCGAGGATCCAAAATCCACACCAATCAACGTTCGACGATTCAAAACCCTAAGGGTCAACGCTGGTCAACGCGTAACCCTAGGTCAACGCCAGTCGACGCGTTGCAACAAAAGTCAACGTTCGACGATTCGAAACCCTAAGGGTCAACGCCGGTCAACGCGTAACCCTAGGTCAACGCCAGTCAACGCGTTGCAACACAAGTCAACGTTCGACGATTCAAAACCCTAGGGTCAACATCGGTCAACGCGTAACCCTAGGTCAACGCCGGTCAACGCGTTACGACAAAAAGTCAACACACGGTGGTCCGAAACCCTAAGCCAGCACAATGTGACGGAGGTAGTTCAAAGTCAACTCAATGACACGAGCCAAACTCAATTCATCAGCTGCAGACTCGAGACTCCGACGACGGCCAAGCGATAAACGCAGTGCCGGAAGAACTTCGGCTATTCGTCAAAGCATCGAATAGACCGAAAATCGAAGGAACAGGTCCTTATGCCGACTGAAGGCTAGACCAATCACATCCAAAGTATTCCAGCCTCTTCTATAAAAGAAACGAGTCCGGAATGCTTTGGAGGGGGTATCTATAGGCATCGAAAATTGCCTATAAGTCTCCACGAACGGTTCAATGTTAAAGAGCGACGATGAACATCACTATCCGATCCACAAGAGTCCAATTGACGTCGACGAACGACTAAAGTGAATCGACGAGCTACGTGCCTCGATCATGCCTCGATCACTCTACAGACAATCCAACCACCAGAGCGGATCGAACTCTTCGTCAAGCATCCAACGCACTTGGTGAAAACAATCGAATATACCTCAAACGGAGTCCCGGGAAGTCGAAACACCCCGGGGGTGTCTAGGAAAAGCCTAGACACCCCAGGGGTGTCTCGGCAAAGCCGAGACATCCTTGGGGTGTCTCGGCCAATCCGAGACACCAGGGGGTGTCTAGGCCCCCTAGAGCCCCTCATTTCCCTATAAATAGCACCCCTTACCTTTGTTTTAGGAAGGAGGATTTTTGGAGAAGATTGGCGAAGCCTTGCTGCAGTGAAGAGTGGTCGAGCGCTTCAACAAGGAGAGGAGAGGTCTTCATCAGAGTCTTCATCACCCGTTCCCCCTTTTCCTTAGTATTACCCTTTGCCGGTAATCACTAAGAAGAGCTGATATCTCGTTTTAGCCGAGATAGACGCTTCAGGCTTCTAGATCTCACGCGGATCAACGAAGCTCTGTCCGATTTTTTCGGAACAGATCTGGGTGCCAGGTGGTCCACGGATATTGACGTCCCCGTCACAGGCAAAAGACCCACGCAAGCAAGAGACGATAAACGGATCTTGCGTTTGTTTGAAGAGAGTTGTACTTTTTTTTGTTTTCATTGTGTAAGAGTCTTATAAAATGGCCATCTTTTTGTTTCATTGTAACGACTGAAGTTGTAATGAATACAGCAATGAATACAACAACTTTCTCCGCAAACACAAGCACCATATCACCTATAGGTATGGCGTTCCAAGACGAATCATACATGACAACGGTCCTCAGTTTGTCAGCAACGCCTTCATAAGGTTTTGCGAAAAGTTTAAAATTCAGGATATCTCGTCGACAGCTTATAATCCCACAGCAAATGGATTAGCTGAAGCCTTCAACAAGACTATCATAAAACTCTTGTCAAAAATCGTGAAAACTAATAAACGAGACTGGGATGACAAGCTTGGCGCGGCTCTATGGGCCTATCGGACCACGGTGCGCACACCAACGGGAGCAACCCCGTATTTGCTGGTATACGGATGTGAAGCTGTTCTCCCGTTGGAGATTCAAATCCCATCCCTTCCGATCGCTCTTTCAACCCAGATGACGACCGAAGAACAACATCAGAAGCGCCTCGAAGAACTCGAGAGGCTCGATGAAGAGCGCCTTGAAGCTCAACAACATATTGAGTTTTACCAAGCTAGAATTTCTCGAGCCTTCGACAAAAAGGTTCGACAAAGGAGTTTCAAAGAAGGAGATTTGGTTCTAGCTGTGAAACGGCCTATGATCCTTAACTCCAAGAAGAAGGGTAAATTTGAACCCAAATGGGAGGGACCATTCGTAGTGGAGACAGTCTACTCGAGTGGCGCATATCGCCTTGTCACCAAGGACGGTGACCGGCTTATGATGCCGATAAACGGCAAGTTCCTAAAAAAATACTATCCTTAGTATCTTCAGGATAACCAATGCATCGGGAAGTTCCCGGAAGAATACCACATGGGTATTCTTAGGGATAACCCAGTCATTGTGGAATTGACGAATAAGAAATCTACATTCGAGCTCTGAAGGTCAGAATGTCTCTTCTTATTTTTATTAAAAAATTCTCTAACTCTTATGAGTTATTTTTGTGAGATGAGATCTAATCCTCTGATAGGTTAATCTTTTCTCACCAAACCATCCGCTGATCAAATTAAACGACAGTGGATCCACCAACATTTCCATCTACCAATCATTGGCATTTCTCAGACTCAACGTGTTAGGTCAGAATCACCTAGCATTAAAGTCTCCCTTTGAGTGATAATACGAGTTGGCACTTTCTTTGCTACCCGTATTCCACTTTCTTTGCTTTCTGGTCAACCCTATAAAAGTTAGGCAAAATCCCCTCTCGATTCCTTCCATGAACGAGAGGTCCACTTGGAACAGTCAAACCTATAAAAGTTAGGATTGTTTCCGATCTCGCTTAGTCAAGCCTACACATAGTCAAGACTAATGTCGAGTCACTCCTTTTCGATAAACGAAAATCCACCTTTGTCCCCTTTTCCACCAAACCTATAAAAGTTAGGGTTAAAATTGGGTTTTCTCCTCAATGAATGAGGGGTTCTTTGGGTTCAAATGACCAATCCTATAAAAGGTAGTGTCGTTCGAACGAGCTCATCTCTTTGAGCCAGGTTCCCAGTTTCGGCGAACCGCTCAAATCAGGCGAGCTTAACAGTTGAGGCGAGCTCATCTCTTTGAGCCAGGTTCCCAGTTTCGGCGAACCGCTCAAATCAGGCGAGCTTAACAGTTGAGGCGAGCTCATCTCTTTGAGCCAGGTTCCCAGTTTCGGCGAACCGCTCAAATCAGGCGAGCTTAACAGTTGAGGCGAGCTCATCTCTTTGAGCCAGGTTCCCAGTTTCGGCGAACCGCTCAAATCAGGCGAGCTTAACAGTTGAGGCGAGCTCATCTCTTTGAGCCAGGTTCCCAGTTTCGGCGAACCGCTCAAATCAGGCGAGCTTAACAGTTGAGGCGAGCTCATCTCTTTGAGCCAGGTTCCCAGTTTCGGCGAACCGCTCAAATCAGGCGAGCTTAACAGTTGAGGCGAGCTCATCTCTTTGAGCCAGGTTCCCAGTTTCGGCGAACCGCTCAAATCAGGCGAGCTTAACAGTTGAGGCGAGCTCATCTCTTTGAGCCAGGTTCCCAGTTTCGGCGAACCGCTCAAATCAGGCGAGCTTAACAGTTGAGGCGAGCTCATCTCTTTGAGCCAGGTTCCCAGTTTCGGCGAACCGCTCAAATCAGGCGAGCTTAACAGTTGAGGCGAGCTCATCTCTTTGAGCCAGGTTCCCAGTTTCGGCGAACCGCTCAAATCAGGCGAGCTTAACAGTTGAGGCGAGCTCATCTCTTTGAGCCAGGTTCCCAGTTTCGGCGAACCGCTCAAATCAGGCGAGCTTAACAGTTGAGGCGAGCTCATCTCTTTGAGCCAGGTTCCCAGTTTCGGCGAACCGCTCAAATCAGGCGAGCTTAACAGTTGAGGCGAGCTCATCTCTTTGAGCCAGGTTCCCAGTTTCGGCGAACCGCTCAAATCAGGCGAGCTTAACAGTTGAGGCGAGCTCATCTCTTTGAGCCAGGTTCCCAGTTTCGGCGAACCGCTCAAATCAGGCGAGCTTAACAGTTGAGGCGAGCTCATCTCTTTGAGCCAGGTTCCCAGTTTCGGCGAACCGCTCAAATCAGGCGAGCTTAACAGTTGAGGCGAGCTCATCTCTTTGAGCCAGGTTCCCAGTTTCGGCGAACCGCTCAAATCAGGCGAGCTTAACAGTTGAGGCGAGCTCATCTCTTTGAGCCAGGTTCCCAGTTTCGGCGAACCGCTCAAATCAGGCGAGCTTAACAGTTGAGGCGAGCTCATCTCTTTGAGCCAGGTTCCCAGTTTCGGCGAACCGCTCAAATCAGGCGAGCTTAACAGTTGAGGCGAGCTCATCTCTTTGAGCCAGGTTCCCAGTTTCGGCGAACCGCTCAAATCAGGCGAGCTTAACAGTTGAGGCGAGCTCATCTCTTTGAGCCAGGTTCCCAGTTTCGGCGAACCGCTCAAATCAGGCGAGCTTAACAGTTGAGGCGAGCTCATCTCTTTGAGCCAGGTTCCCAGTTTCGGCGAACCGCTCAAATCAGGCGAGCTTAACAGTTGAGGCGAGCTCATCTCTTTGAGCCAGGTTCCCAGTTTCGGCGAACCGCTCAAATCAGGCGAGCTTAACAGTTGAGGCGAGCTCATCTCTTTGAGCCAGGTTCCCAGTTTCGGCGAACCGCTCAAATCAGGCGAGCTTAACAGTTGAGGCGAGCTCATCTCTTTGAGCCAGGTTCCCAGTTTCGGCGAACCGCTCAAATCAGGCGAGCTTAACAGTTGAGGCGAGCTCATCTCTTTGAGCCAGGTTCCCAGTTTCGGCGAACCGCTCAAATCAGGCGAGCTTAACAGTTGAGGCGAGCTCATCTCTTTGAGCCAGGTTCCCAGTTTCGGCGAACCGCTCAAATCAGGCGAGCTTAACAGTTGAGGCGAGCTCATCTCTTTGAGCCAGGTTCCCAGTTTCGGCGAACCGCTCAAATCAGGCGAGCTTAACAGTTGAGGCGAGCTCATCTCTTTGAGCCAGGTTCCCAGTTTCGGCGAACCGCTCAAATCAGGCGAGCTTAACAGTTGAGGCGAGCTCATCTCTTTGAGCCAGGTTCCCAGTTTCGGCGAACCGCTCAAATCAGGCGAGCTTAACAGTTGAGGCGAGCTCATCTCTTTGAGCCAGGTTCCCAGTTTCGGCGAACCGCTCAAATCAGGCGAGCTTAACAGTTGAGGCGAGCTCATCTCTTTGAGCCAGGTTCCCAGTTTCGGCGAACCGCTCAAATCAGGCGAGCTTAACAGTTGAGGCGAGCTCATCTCTTTGAGCCAGGTTCCCAGTTTCGGCGAACCGCTCAAATCAGGCGAGCTTAACAGTTGAGGCGAGCTCATCTCTTTGAGCCAGGTTCCCAGTTTCGGCGAACCGCTCAAATCAGGCGAGCTTAACAGTTGAGGCGAGCTCATCTCTTTGAGCCAGGTTCCCAGTTTCGGCGAACCGCTCAAATCAGGCGAGCTTAACAGTTGAGGCGAGCTCATCTCTTTGAGCCAGGTTCCCAGTTTCGGCGAACCGCTCAAATCAGGCGAGCTTAACAGTTGAGGCGAGCTCATCTCTTTGAGCCAGGTTCCCAGTTTCGGCGAACCGCTCAAATCAGGCGAGCTTAACAGTTGAGGCGAGCTCATCTCTTTGAGCCAGGTTCCCAGTTTCGGCGAACCGCTCAAATCAGGCGAGCTTAACAGTTGAGGCGAGCTCATCTCTTTGAGCCAGGTTCCCAGTTTCGGCGAACCGCTCAAATCAGGCGAGCTTAACAGTTGAGGCGAGCTCATCTCTTTGAGCCAGGTTCCCAGTTTCGGCGAACCGCTCAAATCAGGCGAGCTTAACAGTTGAGGCGAGCTCATCTCTTTGAGCCAGGTTCCCAGTTTCGGCGAACCGCTCAAATCAGGCGAGCTTAACAGTTGAGGCGAGCTCATCTCTTTGAGCCAGGTTCCCAGTTTCGGCGAACCGCTCAAATCAGGCGAGCTTAACAGTTGAGGCGAGCTCATCTCTTTGAGCCAGGTTCCCAGTTTCGGCGAACCGCTCAAATCAGGCGAGCTTAACAGTTGAGGCGAGCTCATCTCTTTGAGCCAGGTTCCCAGTTTCGGCGAACCGCTCAAATCAGGCGAGCTTAACAGTTGAGGCGAGCTCATCTCTTTGAGCCAGGTTCCCAGTTTCGGCGAACCGCTCAAATCAGGCGAGCTTAACAGTTGAGGCGAGCTCATCTCTTTGAGCCAGGTTCCCAGTTTCGGCGAACCGCTCAAATCAGGCGAGCTTAACAGTTGAGGCGAGCTCATCTCTTTGAGCCAGGTTCCCAGTTTCGGCGAACCGCTCAAATCAGGCGAGCTTAACAGTTGAGGCGAGCTCATCTCTTTGAGCCAGGTTCCCAGTTTCGGCGAACCGCTCAAATCAGGCGAGCTTAACAGTTGAGGCGAGCTCATCTCTTTGAGCCAGGTTCCCAGTTTCGGCGAACCGCTCAAATCAGGCGAGCTTAACAGTTGAGGCGAGCTCATCTCTTTGAGCCAGGTTCCCAGTTTCGGCGAACCGCTCAAATCAGGCGAGCTTAACAGTTGAGGCGAGCTCATCTCTTTGAGCCAGGTTCCCAGTTTCGGCGAACCGCTCAAATCAGGCGAGCTTAACAGTTGAGGCGAGCTCATCTCTTTGAGCCAGGTTCCCAGTTTCGGCGAACCGCTCAAATCAGGCGAGCTTAACAGTTGAGGCGAGCTCATCTCTTTGAGCCAGGTTCCCAGTTTCGGCGAACCGCTCAAATCAGGCGAGCTTAACAGTTGAGGCGAGCTCATCTCTTTGAGCCAGGTTCCCAGTTTCGGCGAACCGCTCAAATCAGGCGAGCTTAACAGTTGAGGCGAGCTCATCTCTTTGAGCCAGGTTCCCAGTTTCGGCGAACCGCTCAAATCAGGCGAGCTTAACAGTTGAGGCGAGCTCATCTCTTTGAGCCAGGTTCCCAGTTTCGGCGAACCGCTCAAATCAGGCGAGCTTAACAGTTGAGGCGAGCTCATCTCTTTGAGCCAGGTTCCCAGTTTCGGCGAACCGCTCAAATCAGGCGAGCTTAACAGTTGAGGCGAGCTCATCTCTTTGAGCCAGGTTCCCAGTTTCGGCGAACCGCTCAAATCAGGCGAGCTTAACAGTTGAGGCGAGCTCATCTCTTTGAGCCAGGTTCCCAGTTTCGGCGAACCGCTCAAATCAGGCGAGCTTAACAGTTGAGGCGAGCTCATCTCTTTGAGCCAGGTTCCCAGTTTCGGCGAACCGCTCAAATCAGGCGAGCTTAACAGTTGAGGCGAGCTCATCTCTTTGAGCCAGGTTCCCAGTTTCGGCGAACCGCTCAAATCAGGCGAGCTTAACAGTTGAGGCGAGCTCATCTCTTTGAGCCAGGTTCCCAGTTTCGGCGAACCGCTCAAATCAGGCGAGCTTAACAGTTGAGGCGAGCTCATCTCTTTGAGCCAGGTTCCCAGTTTCGGCGAACCGCTCAAATCAGGCGAGCTTAACAGTTGAGGCGAGCTCATCTCTTTGAGCCAGGTTCCCAGTTTCGGCGAACCGCTCAAATCAGGCGAGCTTAACAGTTGAGGCGAGCTCATCTCTTTGAGCCAGGTTCCCAGTTTCGGCGAACCGCTCAAATCAGGCGAGCTTAACAGTTGAGGCGAGCTCATCTCTTTGAGCCAGGTTCCCAGTTTCGGCGAACCGCTCAAATCAGGCGAGCTTAACAGTTGAGGCGAGCTCATCTCTTTGAGCCAGGTTCCCAGTTTCGGCGAACCGCTCAAATCAGGCGAGCTTAACAGTTGAGGCGAGCTCATCTCTTTGAGCCAGGTTCCCAGTTTCGGCGAACCGCTCAAATCAGGCGAGCTTAACAGTTGAGGCGAGCTCATCTCTTTGAGCCAGGTTCCCAGTTTCGGCGAACCGCTCAAATCAGGCGAGCTTAACAGTTGAGGCGAGCTCATCTCTTTGAGCCAGGTTCCCAGTTTCGGCGAACCGCTCAAATCAGGCGAGCTTAACAGTTGAGGCGAGCTCATCTCTTTGAGCCAGGTTCCCAGTTTCGGCGAACCGCTCAAATCAGGCGAGCTTAACAGTTGAGGCGAGCTCATCTCTTTGAGCCAGGTTCCCAGTTTCGGCGAACCGCTCAAATCAGGCGAGCTTAACAGTTGAGGCGAGCTCATCTCTTTGAGCCAGGTTCCCAGTTTCGGCGAACCGCTCAAATCAGGCGAGCTTAACAGTTGAGGCGAGCTCATCTCTTTGAGCCAGGTTCCCAGTTTCGGCGAACCGCTCAAATCAGGCGAGCTTAACAGTTGAGGCGAGCTCATCTCTTTGAGCCAGGTTCCCAGTTTCGGCGAACCGCTCAAATCAGGCGAGCTTAACAGTTGAGGCGAGCTCATCTCTTTGAGCCAGGTTCCCAGTTTCGGCGAACCGCTCAAATCAGGCGAGCTTAACAGTTGAGGCGAGCTCATCTCTTTGAGCCAGGTTCCCAGTTTCGGCGAACCGCTCAAATCAGGCGAGCTTAACAGTTGAGGCGAGCTCATCTCTTTGAGCCAGGTTCCCAGTTTCGGCGAACCGCTCAAATCAGGCGAGCTTAACAGTTGAGGCGAGCTCATCTCTTTGAGCCAGGTTCCCAGTTTCGGCGAACCGCTCAAATCAGGCGAGCTTAACAGTTGAGGCGAGCTCATCTCTTTGAGCCAGGTTCCCAGTTTCGGCGAACCGCTCAAATCAGGCGAGCTTAACAGTTGAGGCGAGCTCATCTCTTTGAGCCAGGTTCCCAGTTTCGGCGAACCGCTCAAATCAGGCGAGCTTAACAGTTGAGGCGAGCTCATCTCTTTGAGCCAGGTTCCCAGTTTCGGCGAACCGCTCAAATCAGGCGAGCTTAACAGTTGAGGCGAGCTCATCTCTTTGAGCCAGGTTCCCAGTTTCGGCGAACCGCTCAAATCAGGCGAGCTTAACAGTTGAGGCGAGCTCATCTCTTTGAGCCAGGTTCCCAGTTTCGGCGAACCGCTCAAATCAGGCGAGCTTAACAGTTGAGGCGAGCTCATCTCTTTGAGCCAGGTTCCCAGTTTCGGCGAACCGCTCAAATCAGGCGAGCTTAACAGTTGAGGCGAGCTCATCTCTTTGAGCCAGGTTCCCAGTTTCGGCGAACCGCTCAAATCAGGCGAGCTTAACAGTTGAGGCGAGCTCATCTCTTTGAGCCAGGTTCCCAGTTTCGGCGAACCGCTCAAATCAGGCGAGCTTAACAGTTGAGGCGAGCTCATCTCTTTGAGCCAGGTTCCCAGTTTCGGCGAACCGCTCAAATCAGGCGAGCTTAACAGTTGAGGCGAGCTCATCTCTTTGAGCCAGGTTCCCAGTTTCGGCGAACCGCTCAAATCAGGCGAGCTTAACAGTTGAGGCGAGCTCATCTCTTTGAGCCAGGTTCCCAGTTTCGGCGAACCGCTCAAATCAGGCGAGCTTAACAGTTGAGGCGAGCTCATCTCTTTGAGCCAGGTTCCCAGTTTCGGCGAACCGCTCAAATCAGGCGAGCTTAACAGTTGAGGCGAGCTCATCTCTTTGAGCCAGGTTCCCAGTTTCGGCGAACCGCTCAAATCAGGCGAGCTTAACAGTTGAGGCGAGCTCATCTCTTTGAGCCAGGTTCCCAGTTTCGGCGAACCGCTCAAATCAGGCGAGCTTAACAGTTGAGGCGAGCTCATCTCTTTGAGCCAGGTTCCCAGTTTCGGCGAACCGCTCAAATCAGGCGAGCTTAACAGTTGAGGCGAGCTCATCTCTTTGAGCCAGGTTCCCAGTTTCGGCGAACCGCTCAAATCAGGCGAGCTTAACAGTTGAGGCGAGCTCATCTCTTTGAGCCAGGTTCCCAGTTTCGGCGAACCGCTCAAATCAGGCGAGCTTAACAGTTGAGGCGAGCTCATCTCTTTGAGCCAGGTTCCCAGTTTCGGCGAACCGCTCAAATCAGGCGAGCTTAACAGTTGAGGCGAGCTCATCTCTTTGAGCCAGGTTCCCAGTTTCGGCGAACCGCTCAAATCAGGCGAGCTTAACAGTTGAGGCGAGCTCATCTCTTTGAGCCAGGTTCCCAGTTTCGGCGAACCGCTCAAATCAGGCGAGCTTAACAGTTGAGGCGAGCTCATCTCTTTGAGCCAGGTTCCCAGTTTCGGCGAACCGCTCAAATCAGGCGAGCTTAACAGTTGAGGCGAGCTCATCTCTTTGAGCCAGGTTCCCAGTTTCGGCGAACCGCTCAAATCAGGCGAGCTTAACAGTTGAGGCGAGCTCATCTCTTTGAGCCAGGTTCCCAGTTTCGGCGAACCGCTCAAATCAGGCGAGCTTAACAGTTGAGGCGAGCTCATCTCTTTGAGCCAGGTTCCCAGTTTCGGCGAACCGCTCAAATCAGGCGAGCTTAACAGTTGAGGCGAGCTCATCTCTTTGAGCCAGGTTCCCAGTTTCGGCGAACCGCTCAAATCAGGCGAGCTTAACAGTTGAGGCGAGCTCATCTCTTTGAGCCAGGTTCCCAGTTTCGGCGAACCGCTCAAATCAGGCGAGCTTAACAGTTGAGGCGAGCTCATCTCTTTGAGCCAGGTTCCCAGTTTCGGCGAACCGCTCAAATCAGGCGAGCTTAACAGTTGAGGCGAGCTCATCTCTTTGAGCCAGGTTCCCAGTTTCGGCGAACCGCTCAAATCAGGCGAGCTTAACAGTTGAGGCGAGCTCATCTCTTTGAGCCAGGTTCCCAGTTTCGGCGAACCGCTCAAATCAGGCGAGCTTAACAGTTGAGGCGAGCTCATCTCTTTGAGCCAGGTTCCCAGTTTCGGCGAACCGCTCAAATCAGGCGAGCTTAACAGTTGAGGCGAGCTCATCTCTTTGAGCCAGGTTCCCAGTTTCGGCGAACCGCTCAAATCAGGCGAGCTTAACAGTTGAGGCGAGCTCATCTCTTTGAGCCAGGTTCCCAGTTTCGGCGAACCGCTCAAATCAGGCGAGCTTAACAGTTGAGGCGAGCTCATCTCTTTGAGCCAGGTTCCCAGTTTCGGCGAACCGCTCAAATCAGGCGAGCTTAACAGTTGAGGCGAGCTCATCTCTTTGAGCCAGGTTCCCAGTTTCGGCGAACCGCTCAAATCAGGCGAGCTTAACAGTTGAGGCGAGCTCATCTCTTTGAGCCAGGTTCCCAGTTTCGGCGAACCGCTCAAATCAGGCGAGCTTAACAGTTGAGGCGAGCTCATCTCTTTGAGCCAGGTTCCCAGTTTCGGCGAACCGCTCAAATCAGGCGAGCTTAACAGTTGAGGCGAGCTCATCTCTTTGAGCCAGGTTCCCAGTTTCGGCGAACCGCTCAAATCAGGCGAGCTTAACAGTTGAGGCGAGCTCATCTCTTTGAGCCAGGTTCCCAGTTTCGGCGAACCGCTCAAATCAGGCGAGCTTAACAGTTGAGGCGAGCTCATCTCTTTGAGCCAGGTTCCCAGTTTCGGCGAACCGCTCAAATCAGGCGAGCTTAACAGTTGAGGCGAGCTCATCTCTTTGAGCCAGGTTCCCAGTTTCGGCGAACCGCTCAAATCAGGCGAGCTTAACAGTTGAGGCGAGCTCATCTCTTTGAGCCAGGTTCCCAGTTTCGGCGAACCGCTCAAATCAGGCGAGCTTAACAGTTGAGGCGAGCTCATCTCTTTGAGCCAGGTTCCCAGTTTCGGCGAACCGCTCAAATCAGGCGAGCTTAACAGTTGAGGCGAGCTCATCTCTTTGAGCCAGGTTCCCAGTTTCGGCGAACCGCTCAAATCAGGCGAGCTTAACAGTTGAGGCGAGCTCATCTCTTTGAGCCAGGTTCCCAGTTTCGGCGAACCGCTCAAATCAGGCGAGCTTAACAGTTGAGGCGAGCTCATCTCTTTGAGCCAGGTTCCCAGTTTCGGCGAACCGCTCAAATCAGGCGAGCTTAACAGTTGAGGCGAGCTCATCTCTTTGAGCCAGGTTCCCAGTTTCGGCGAACCGCTCAAATCAGGCGAGCTTAACAGTTGAGGCGAGCTCATCTCTTTGAGCCAGGTTCCCAGTTTCGGCGAACCGCTCAAATCAGGCGAGCTTAACAGTTGAGGCGAGCTCATCTCTTTGAGCCAGGTTCCCAGTTTCGGCGAACCGCTCAAATCAGGCGAGCTTAACAGTTGAGGCGAGCTCATCTCTTTGAGCCAGGTTCCCAGTTTCGGCGAACCGCTCAAATCAGGCGAGCTTAACAGTTGAGGCGAGCTCATCTCTTTGAGCCAGGTTCCCAGTTTCGGCGAACCGCTCAAATCAGGCGAGCTTAACAGTTGAGGCGAGCTCATCTCTTTGAGCCAGGTTCCCAGTTTCGGCGAACCGCTCAAATCAGGCGAGCTTAACAGTTGAGGCGAGCTCATCTCTTTGAGCCAGGTTCCCAGTTTCGGCGAACCGCTCAAATCAGGCGAGCTTAACAGTTGAGGCGAGCTCATCTCTTTGAGCCAGGTTCCCAGTTTCGGCGAACCGCTCAAATCAGGCGAGCTTAACAGTTGAGGCGAGCTCATCTCTTTGAGCCAGGTTCCCAGTTTCGGCGAACCGCTCAAATCAGGCGAGCTTAACAGTTGAGGCGAGCTCATCTCTTTGAGCCAGGTTCCCAGTTTCGGCGAACCGCTCAAATCAGGCGAGCTTAACAGTTGAGGCGAGCTCATCTCTTTGAGCCAGGTTCCCAGTTTCGGCGAACCGCTCAAATCAGGCGAGCTTAACAGTTGAGGCGAGCTCATCTCTTTGAGCCAGGTTCCCAGTTTCGGCGAACCGCTCAAATCAGGCGAGCTTAACAGTTGAGGCGAGCTCATCTCTTTGAGCCAGGTTCCCAGTTTCGGCGAACCGCTCAAATCAGGCGAGCTTAACAGTTGAGGCGAGCTCATCTCTTTGAGCCAGGTTCCCAGTTTCGGCGAACCGCTCAAATCAGGCGAGCTTAACAGTTGAGGCGAGCTCATCTCTTTGAGCCAGGTTCCCAGTTTCGGCGAACCGCTCAAATCAGGCGAGCTTAACAGTTGAGGCGAGCTCATCTCTTTGAGCCAGGTTCCCAGTTTCGGCGAACCGCTCAAATCAGGCGAGCTTAACAGTTGAGGCGAGCTCATCTCTTTGAGCCAGGTTCCCAGTTTCGGCGAACCGCTCAAATCAGGCGAGCTTAACAGTTGAGGCGAGCTCATCTCTTTGAGCCAGGTTCCCAGTTTCGGCGAACCGCTCAAATCAGGCGAGCTTAACAGTTGAGGCGAGCTCATCTCTTTGAGCCAGGTTCCCAGTTTCGGCGAACCGCTCAAATCAGGCGAGCTTAACAGTTGAGGCGAGCTCATCTCTTTGAGCCAGGTTCCCAGTTTCGGCGAACCGCTCAAATCAGGCGAGCTTAACAGTTGAGGCGAGCTCATCTCTTTGAGCCAGGTTCCCAGTTTCGGCGAACCGCTCAAATCAGGCGAGCTTAACAGTTGAGGCGAGCTCATCTCTTTGAGCCAGGTTCCCAGTTTCGGCGAACCGCTCAAATCAGGCGAGCTTAACAGTTGAGGCGAGCTCATCTCTTTGAGCCAGGTTCCCAGTTTCGGCGAACCGCTCAAATCAGGCGAGCTTAACAGTTGAGGCGAGCTCATCTCTTTGAGCCAGGTTCCCAGTTTCGGCGAACCGCTCAAATCAGGCGAGCTTAACAGTTGAGGCGAGCTCATCTCTTTGAGCCAGGTTCCCAGTTTCGGCGAACCGCTCAAATCAGGCGAGCTTAACAGTTGAGGCGAGCTCATCTCTTTGAGCCAGGTTCCCAGTTTCGGCGAACCGCTCAAATCAGGCGAGCTTAACAGTTGAGGCGAGCTCATCTCTTTGAGCCAGGTTCCCAGTTTCGGCGAACCGCTCAAATCAGGCGAGCTTAACAGTTGAGGCGAGCTCATCTCTTTGAGCCAGGTTCCCAGTTTCGGCGAACCGCTCAAATCAGGCGAGCTTAACAGTTGAGGCGAGCTCATCTCTTTGAGCCAGGTTCCCAGTTTCGGCGAACCGCTCAAATCAGGCGAGCTTAACAGTTGAGGCGAGCTCATCTCTTTGAGCCAGGTTCCCAGTTTCGGCGAACCGCTCAAATCAGGCGAGCTTAACAGTTGAGGCGAGCTCATCTCTTTGAGCCAGGTTCCCAGTTTCGGCGAACCGCTCAAATCAGGCGAGCTTAACAGTTGAGGCGAGCTCATCTCTTTGAGCCAGGTTCCCAGTTTCGGCGAACCGCTCAAATCAGGCGAGCTTAACAGTTGAGGCGAGCTCATCTCTTTGAGCCAGGTTCCCAGTTTCGGCGAACCGCTCAAATCAGGCGAGCTTAACAGTTGAGGCGAGCTCATCTCTTTGAGCCAGGTTCCCAGTTTCGGCGAACCGCTCAAATCAGGCGAGCTTAACAGTTGAGGCGAGCTCATCTCTTTGAGCCAGGTTCCCAGTTTCGGCGAACCGCTCAAATCAGGCGAGCTTAACAGTTGAGGCGAGCTCATCTCTTTGAGCCAGGTTCCCAGTTTCGGCGAACCGCTCAAATCAGGCGAGCTTAACAGTTGAGGCGAGCTCATCTCTTTGAGCCAGGTTCCCAGTTTCGGCGAACCGCTCAAATCAGGCGAGCTTAACAGTTGAGGCGAGCTCATCTCTTTGAGCCAGGTTCCCAGTTTCGGCGAACCGCTCAAATCAGGCGAGCTTAACAGTTGAGGCGAGCTCATCTCTTTGAGCCAGGTTCCCAGTTTCGGCGAACCGCTCAAATCAGGCGAGCTTAACAGTTGAGGCGAGCTCATCTCTTTGAGCCAGGTTCCCAGTTTCGGCGAACCGCTCAAATCAGGCGAGCTTAACAGTTGAGGCGAGCTCATCTCTTTGAGCCAGGTTCCCAGTTTCGGCGAACCGCTCAAATCAGGCGAGCTTAACAGTTGAGGCGAGCTCATCTCTTTGAGCCAGGTTCCCAGTTTCGGCGAACCGCTCAAATCAGGCGAGCTTAACAGTTGAGGCGAGCTCATCTCTTTGAGCCAGGTTCCCAGTTTCGGCGAACCGCTCAAATCAGGCGAGCTTAACAGTTGAGGCGAGCTCATCTCTTTGAGCCAGGTTCCCAGTTTCGGCGAACCGCTCAAATCAGGCGAGCTTAACAGTTGAGGCGAGCTCATCTCTTTGAGCCAGGTTCCCAGTTTCGGCGAACCGCTCAAATCAGGCGAGCTTAACAGTTGAGGCGAGCTCATCTCTTTGAGCCAGGTTCCCAGTTTCGGCGAACCGCTCAAATCAGGCGAGCTTAACAGTTGAGGCGAGCTCATCTCTTTGAGCCAGGTTCCCAGTTTCGGCGAACCGCTCAAATCAGGCGAGCTTAACAGTTGAGGCGAGCTCATCTCTTTGAGCCAGGTTCCCAGTTTCGGCGAACCGCTCAAATCAGGCGAGCTTAACAGTTGAGGCGAGCTCATCTCTTTGAGCCAGGTTCCCAGTTTCGGCGAACCGCTCAAATCAGGCGAGCTTAACAGTTGAGGCGAGCTCATCTCTTTGAGCCAGGTTCCCAGTTTCGGCGAACCGCTCAAATCAGGCGAGCTTAACAGTTGAGGCGAGCTCATCTCTTTGAGCCAGGTTCCCAGTTTCGGCGAACCGCTCAAATCAGGCGAGCTTAACAGTTGAGGCGAGCTCATCTCTTTGAGCCAGGTTCCCAGTTTCGGCGAACCGCTCAAATCAGGCGAGCTTAACAGTTGAGGCGAGCTCATCTCTTTGAGCCAGGTTCCCAGTTTCGGCGAACCGCTCAAATCAGGCGAGCTTAACAGTTGAGGCGAGCTCATCTCTTTGAGCCAGGTTCCCAGTTTCGGCGAACCGCTCAAATCAGGCGAGCTTAACAGTTGAGGCGAGCTCATCTCTTTGAGCCAGGTTCCCAGTTTCGGCGAACCGCTCAAATCAGGCGAGCTTAACAGTTGAGGCGAGCTCATCTCTTTGAGCCAGGTTCCCAGTTTCGGCGAACCGCTCAAATCAGGCGAGCTTAACAGTTGAGGCGAGCTCATCTCTTTGAGCCAGGTTCCCAGTTTCGGCGAACCGCTCAAATCAGGCGAGCTTAACAGTTGAGGCGAGCTCATCTCTTTGAGCCAGGTTCCCAGTTTCGGCGAACCGCTCAAATCAGGCGAGCTTAACAGTTGAGGCGAGCTCATCTCTTTGAGCCAGGTTCCCAGTTTCGGCGAACCGCTCAAATCAGGCGAGCTTAACAGTTGAGGCGAGCTCATCTCTTTGAGCCAGGTTCCCAGTTTCGGCGAACCGCTCAAATCAGGCGAGCTTAACAGTTGAGGCGAGCTCATCTCTTTGAGCCAGGTTCCCAGTTTCGGCGAACCGCTCAAATCAGGCGAGCTTAACAGTTGAGGCGAGCTCATCTCTTTGAGCCAGGTTCCCAGTTTCGGCGAACCGCTCAAATCAGGCGAGCTTAACAGTTGAGGCGAGCTCATCTCTTTGAGCCAGGTTCCCAGTTTCGGCGAACCGCTCAAATCAGGCGAGCTTAACAGTTGAGGCGAGCTCATCTCTTTGAGCCAGGTTCCCAGTTTCGGCGAACCGCTCAAATCAGGCGAGCTTAACAGTTGAGGCGAGCTCATCTCTTTGAGCCAGGTTCCCAGTTTCGGCGAACCGCTCAAATCAGGCGAGCTTAACAGTTGAGGCGAGCTCATCTCTTTGAGCCAGGTTCCCAGTTTCGGCGAACCGCTCAAATCAGGCGAGCTTAACAGTTGAGGCGAGCTCATCTCTTTGAGCCAGGTTCCCAGTTTCGGCGAACCGCTCAAATCAGGCGAGCTTAACAGTTGAGGCGAGCTCATCTCTTTGAGCCAGGTTCCCAGTTTCGGCGAACCGCTCAAATCAGGCGAGCTTAACAGTTGAGGCGAGCTCATCTCTTTGAGCCAGGTTCCCAGTTTCGGCGAACCGCTCAAATCAGGCGAGCTTAACAGTTGAGGCGAGCTCATCTCTTTGAGCCAGGTTCCCAGTTTCGGCGAACCGCTCAAATCAGGCGAGCTTAACAGTTGAGGCGAGCTCATCTCTTTGAGCCAGGTTCCCAGTTTCGGCGAACCGCTCAAATCAGGCGAGCTTAACAGTTGAGGCGAGCTCATCTCTTTGAGCCAGGTTCCCAGTTTCGGCGAACCGCTCAAATCAGGCGAGCTTAACAGTTGAGGCGAGCTCATCTCTTTGAGCCAGGTTCCCAGTTTCGGCGAACCGCTCAAATCAGGCGAGCTTAACAGTTGAGGCGAGCTCATCTCTTTGAGCCAGGTTCCCAGTTTCGGCGAACCGCTCAAATCAGGCGAGCTTAACAGTTGAGGCGAGCTCATCTCTTTGAGCCAGGTTCCCAGTTTCGGCGAACCGCTCAAATCAGGCGAGCTTAACAGTTGAGGCGAGCTCATCTCTTTGAGCCAGGTTCCCAGTTTCGGCGAACCGCTCAAATCAGGCGAGCTTAACAGTTGAGGCGAGCTCATCTCTTTGAGCCAGGTTCCCAGTTTCGGCGAACCGCTCAAATCAGGCGAGCTTAACAGTTGAGGCGAGCTCATCTCTTTGAGCCAGGTTCCCAGTTTCGGCGAACCGCTCAAATCAGGCGAGCTTAACAGTTGAGGCGAGCTCATCTCTTTGAGCCAGGTTCCCAGTTTCGGCGAACCGCTCAAATCAGGCGAGCTTAACAGTTGAGGCGAGCTCATCTCTTTGAGCCAGGTTCCCAGTTTCGGCGAACCGCTCAAATCAGGCGAGCTTAACAGTTGAGGCGAGCTCATCTCTTTGAGCCAGGTTCCCAGTTTCGGCGAACCGCTCAAATCAGGCGAGCTTAACAGTTGAGGCGAGCTCATCTCTTTGAGCCAGGTTCCCAGTTTCGGCGAACCGCTCAAATCAGGCGAGCTTAACAGTTGAGGCGAGCTCATCTCTTTGAGCCAGGTTCCCAGTTTCGGCGAACCGCTCAAATCAGGCGAGCTTAACAGTTGAGGCGAGCTCATCTCTTTGAGCCAGGTTCCCAGTTTCGGCGAACCGCTCAAATCAGGCGAGCTTAACAGTTGAGGCGAGCTCATCTCTTTGAGCCAGGTTCCCAGTTTCGGCGAACCGCTCAAATCAGGCGAGCTTAACAGTTGAGGCGAGCTCATCTCTTTGAGCCAGGTTCCCAGTTTCGGCGAACCGCTCAAATCAGGCGAGCTTAACAGTTGAGGCGAGCTCATCTCTTTGAGCCAGGTTCCCAGTTTCGGCGAACCGCTCAAATCAGGCGAGCTTAACAGTTGAGGCGAGCTCATCTCTTTGAGCCAGGTTCCCAGTTTCGGCGAACCGCTCAAATCAGGCGAGCTTAACAGTTGAGGCGAGCTCATCTCTTTGAGCCAGGTTCCCAGTTTCGGCGAACCGCTCAAATCAGGCGAGCTTAACAGTTGAGGCGAGCTCATCTCTTTGAGCCAGGTTCCCAGTTTCGGCGAACCGCTCAAATCAGGCGAGCTTAACAGTTGAGGCGAGCTCATCTCTTTGAGCCAGGTTCCCAGTTTCGGCGAACCGCTCAAATCAGGCGAGCTTAACAGTTGAGGCGAGCTCATCTCTTTGAGCCAGGTTCCCAGTTTCGGCGAACCGCTCAAATCAGGCGAGCTTAACAGTTGAGGCGAGCTCATCTCTTTGAGCCAGGTTCCCAGTTTCGGCGAACCGCTCAAATCAGGCGAGCTTAACAGTTGAGGCGAGCTCATCTCTTTGAGCCAGGTTCCCAGTTTCGGCGAACCGCTCAAATCAGGCGAGCTTAACAGTTGAGGCGAGCTCATCTCTTTGAGCCAGGTTCCCAGTTTCGGCGAACCGCTCAAATCAGGCGAGCTTAACAGTTGAGGCGAGCTCATCTCTTTGAGCCAGGTTCCCAGTTTCGGCGAACCGCTCAAATCAGGCGAGCTTAACAGTTGAGGCGAGCTCATCTCTTTGAGCCAGGTTCCCAGTTTCGGCGAACCGCTCAAATCAGGCGAGCTTAACAGTTGAGGCGAGCTCATCTCTTTGAGCCAGGTTCCCAGTTTCGGCGAACCGCTCAAATCAGGCGAGCTTAACAGTTGAGGCGAGCTCATCTCTTTGAGCCAGGTTCCCAGTTTCGGCGAACCGCTCAAATCAGGCGAGCTTAACAGTTGAGGCGAGCTCATCTCTTTGAGCCAGGTTCCCAGTTTCGGCGAACCGCTCAAATCAGGCGAGCTTAACAGTTGAGGCGAGCTCATCTCTTTGAGCCAGGTTCCCAGTTTCGGCGAACCGCTCAAATCAGGCGAGCTTAACAGTTGAGGCGAGCTCATCTCTTTGAGCCAGGTTCCCAGTTTCGGCGAACCGCTCAAATCAGGCGAGCTTAACAGTTGAGGCGAGCTCATCTCTTTGAGCCAGGTTCCCAGTTTCGGCGAACCGCTCAAATCAGGCGAGCTTAACAGTTGAGGCGAGCTCATCTCTTTGAGCCAGGTTCCCAGTTTCGGCGAACCGCTCAAATCAGGCGAGCTTAACAGTTGAGGCGAGCTCATCTCTTTGAGCCAGGTTCCCAGTTTCGGCGAACCGCTCAAATCAGGCGAGCTTAACAGTTGAGGCGAGCTCATCTCTTTGAGCCAGGTTCCCAGTTTCGGCGAACCGCTCAAATCAGGCGAGCTTAACAGTTGAGGCGAGCTCATCTCTTTGAGCCAGGTTCCCAGTTTCGGCGAACCGCTCAAATCAGGCGAGCTTAACAGTTGAGGCGAGCTCATCTCTTTGAGCCAGGTTCCCAGTTTCGGCGAACCGCTCAAATCAGGCGAGCTTAACAGTTGAGGCGAGCTCATCTCTTTGAGCCAGGTTCCCAGTTTCGGCGAACCGCTCAAATCAGGCGAGCTTAACAGTTGAGGCGAGCTCATCTCTTTGAGCCAGGTTCCCAGTTTCGGCGAACCGCTCAAATCAGGCGAGCTTAACAGTTGAGGCGAGCTCATCTCTTTGAGCCAGGTTCCCAGTTTCGGCGAACCGCTCAAATCAGGCGAGCTTAACAGTTGAGGCGAGCTCATCTCTTTGAGCCAGGTTCCCAGTTTCGGCGAACCGCTCAAATCAGGCGAGCTTAACAGTTGAGGCGAGCTCATCTCTTTGAGCCAGGTTCCCAGTTTCGGCGAACCGCTCAAATCAGGCGAGCTTAACAGTTGAGGCGAGCTCATCTCTTTGAGCCAGGTTCCCAGTTTCGGCGAACCGCTCAAATCAGGCGAGCTTAACAGTTGAGGCGAGCTCATCTCTTTGAGCCAGGTTCCCAGTTTCGGCGAACCGCTCAAATCAGGCGAGCTTAACAGTTGAGGCGAGCTCATCTCTTTGAGCCAGGTTCCCAGTTTCGGCGAACCGCTCAAATCAGGCGAGCTTAACAGTTGAGGCGAGCTCATCTCTTTGAGCCAGGTTCCCAGTTTCGGCGAACCGCTCAAATCAGGCGAGCTTAACAGTTGAGGCGAGCTCATCTCTTTGAGCCAGGTTCCCAGTTTCGGCGAACCGCTCAAATCAGGCGAGCTTAACAGCTTAGGCGAGCCCCATCTCTTTGAGCCAGGTTCCCAGTTTCGGCGAACCGCTCAAATCAGGCGAGCTTAACAGCTTAGGCGAGCCCCATCTCTTTGAGCCAGGTTCCCAGTTTCGGCGAACCGCTCAAATCAGGCGAGCTTAACAGTTTAGGCGAGCCCATCTCTTTGAGCCAGGTTCCCAGTTTCGGCGAACCGCTCAAATCAGGCGAGCTTAACAGTTTAGGCGAGCCCATCTCTTTGAGCCAGGTTCCCAGTTTCGGCGAACCGCTCAAATCAGGCAAGTTTAACAGTTTAGGCGAGCCCCACTTCTTGAGCCAGGTTCCCGGTTATGGCGAACCGCTCAAAACAGGCGAGACTAGCAGTTCAGGTGGGCTGCATCAAACTCCCACTTGGTCAAACCTTCAGATAGTTAGGACCAAAGCCACAATCCCCCGCCAATCCTCTTCAATAGGATGGCGGGACCCCCACTGTCATGTTAACGGTCACCTCTGACAAATCAACTTACCAATCCTCTTCAAAAGGATGGTAGGTCCTCAAAGTCGCTCCGATCGCGGCAATCCCTATCATGTTAACGATTACCTCTGATAGCCGACACCATCATTCCCGCAAATGATGTTGTCCAATCAATCGTCACACTCATACGTCCCTGAACGATTTGATTCTCCCAGCACCGTCTTTCCCATAAAAGGCGTTGTTGTTTGATAGTGGCCTACTATGCGATGTGCTGCTATTTCAGGGTTCGTCTTTGCCCCAAGAGAAGACAAATCAGGGTTCGTCTTCATCTTTGCCCTAAGATAAGCTTCCCCCCTAGACTCCAACTGGTGCATGAGTCTAAACTGCCCCCTTACACTCCAACTGGTGCATGAGTCTAAACTGCTCCTACCCTCCGACTGGTATACGAGGTTAAACTGCTCCCTTAAATCCAAACGCCTCGAAAGGCTAAGGATAGAGGAGAAATTTTAGCATTGAGCCTAAGAGAGACTCCTCGACAACTTACCATGCTAAGGGCAAGAGCATGGCTAGTCCAACTCAAACGGCAGTTGGTAAAGACAAATCAAGTCCGTTGATAGCTGAGGGTTTGCTCAAAATCCTAGAAGGCGATCATCAGCTGCGAGTGAAGAGCAGGGATCACTTTACGGGACTTCATATCCAAAGTGTTCCAGACCCCATGCGGCCTGATTCAGGTCTGAAAACTTTGGAGGGGGTTTTGTAGGCAATAAAAATTGCCTTTAAATCCTTATCAGAGAAGTTCAGAACAAAACTGCTAAAACCTCACCCGAAATAGCGAAAAAGGGGAAAACGCAGATATCTCCCAAACCGTAAGGAATTTGGCAAAACGGAGGAAGCGAATCGGCTTGGTTCGGATGGCTCCATCTCGTCGAGATAGGCGATTTTCATATATAATTCGTCCAATTCCGACTTACGGTTTGAAAGTTACGGCCTATTCTTCAATCCATGCTCAGGAGCTCGCCTGCAACTCAAATTCGCCTGCAGTCCCAAATCCGCCTGCAGACCCAAGTCTGCCTGCGCACCTGAGCTCGCCTGCAAACCCAGTTCGCCTGCTAGCTCGCCTGCAGACCCAAGTCCGCCTGCAGTCCCAAACTCACCTGCAGACCCAGTTCGCCTGCAAGCTCGCCTGCAGACCCAAGTCTGCCTGCAGTCCTAAGCTCGCCTGCAGACCCAAGCTGCAGACTCGCCAGCTCACTGTCAACTGCCCACTTGGAGTATGGGAACAGTTACATCAGTGGTCAAATCCCACAAATCAAGGGAGAGGGCACAATACTCCAGGCCCGTCAGATGGCCGTCCACAGTACGAATGAGCGGACAGGCGCCGAAACAGCCTGCACCCTCATAAATGCGGCTCACCTCAGTTGTCCAGGTGAAGGGACGAGAGCCGCCAACGCTCGGTGGTTGGTCAGATCCACGCAAGCATCTGACAGCCGTTGTCACGCATACGAGGAGGGGCTTTCCCACTCCTATGTAGCGTGATGCAGAGCACAGCTCTTCGAATGACCATTGACGGTACGAATGAACAGCAGGACGTCTCCGAACAACGTGTGGTCACATCCCATAATTCAAGGAGCAGTCAAGCTATCTCCCTCACCTCTATTAGTGGTCAAATCCCATGAATCAAGGGAGAGCCCATGCCATCCCTTGCCTGTTAAAACCCATCTTCAGCAGCATGAAGAAGGGGGATTGGCCGTTGCATATTCTGCTGGCTAATCTCCCAAAGGTTGAACCTGGACCTTTGCCAAAGGCTCCCTCATTTGAGAACCGAAGCTCCGGCTCCGGCATCAACTTCGATCGGATCGTCCAAGGGAAGCAGACTCGGCACGAGCACCGAGCGAGGCATCCTATCGCCACCTAAAGTCCCCACACAAAACAAAGAGGGCCTTCCCTCTGCTTCTGTTGTAAACATTTGATTTGTTAGTTTGTAATAAGCTTTCTTATAAATACAAACGAAACTCCTTTCTTCGGAAGAATCAAATTTTCACCCTACAGAAGATGGCGACCACAGTGGGAGAATCCGTTCATTCAGATGAATTGGTGGTGGCGCAGTCTGACGAAGTTGCTGCAGGGACTGCTGTTGAGTCCCTTGTGATCAAATTCGAAGGGTACTTACAATCGTCCTCTTCTCGCAGCAATACATCTCGCGATGGTTGCAGAGTCGTGCGGGTGGCCCAGCCCCAAGAGGCTGAGGCAACCAAGCCTGAGGGATCTACCCAAGCCGAGGCAGGGGGTTCTTTTCCCCCCGAACCAGTTGAGGCCGAGCCGAGATTCGAGAATGCAGGTCTAGGGGCTGCTGAATGGGTCGATGAACGATCCTCGCAGACCCCTGTGCAAGAGGAATCAACCATTTGTGTCGACGCAGAATATGCCTCCGTCGTCGACATGAACGCTCCTCGTTCAAAAAGATCCAAACAGTGGCGACGAAAAGCTCTTGCTCGTCTCGAGGCACAATCCCTCATCCCCCACGACAGCCTGAATTATTATTCAGGCTTGAGAGGAATCAACCTCTTGAGCCAGGTTCCCATTTTTGGCGAACCGCTCGAATCGGGCGAGCCTAGCAGTTTAGGCGAACCCATCTCTTTGAGCCAGGTTCCCAGCTTCGGCGAACTGCTCAAATCAGGCGAGCCTAACGGTTTAGGCGAGCCCCACTTCTTGAGCCAGGTTCCCGGTTATGGCGAACCGCTCAAATCAGGCGAGCCTAACGGCTTAGGCAAGCCTAATCTCTTGAGCCAGGTTCCCAGTTTTGGCGAACCGCTCAAATCGGGCGAGCCTACCAGTTTAGGCGAGCCCCACTCTGTGAGCAAGGTGCTCAATTTTGACGAACCAAGGGTACCTGGTGAACTCTGCAGTTCAAGAGGGCTTCGTCAAACAAGCGGACCTCACCAATCTCGCCTGACGGCCCAAGTTCGCCAGAAAGGCGAAGCAACATCTCGCCAGACAGGTGCAGGCACACTGTACCAATCTCCCCTGACGGGTGAACCTCGCCAGCCTGAACCTCGCCAACACGCTCACGCTCAAATAGGGGTGGCCACCCCGTTTGCCGGCACGGGTCTGACGTCCGTCTCTGACAACGACGACGACGATTGCTCGGCAACGGCAACGTCGCAGACTTCAAGCTCAATTCGAGGCAGGCACGTGAGTGTGCACATGACTGACATCCCTGAGGAGATGTCTAGGAGGCTCGACGAGCAACAAGCAACCATCGACTCCCTAAAGGAGATGTTGGAGCAGCTCCTGAGCGAGAAGAAGAGGAAGAGAGAGGACTTCGCGGGCTTCGCATAAATCCTTGAAGCACAAAGAGCGGGTGCCTACTCCTTCTCACTCCTCATCCGAGTCATCTAGAGGAGCGTCATCTTCGGGCCATAACCCAAGAGACAAGAGGTTTGACGACCTCCAAAGTCAACTCGATGCCTTGAAGCTCCAGAAGCATGCGAACAAGCTGGGGGTTGTCAGACCGTATCCAATTGAATGGGATGCGGTCTCCTACCCGGCAAAGTTCGAGCCGCTGGACCTCCTGCAGTTCAATGGAAAGGGTTCTCCTACCCAGCACATCTACTACTTCCAGGCGCAAACTGGACACATAGTGGGAAACGATCCCATTATGACTCGACTGTTCATTGGTACCCTCAAGGGGGTCGCTTTTGAATGGTTTCGCAGATTAGAGCCTGGGTCCATCACCTGCTGGAAGGACATGGAAAGGCTCTTCGTGGCCAGATTCTTCGACGATGACACAGAAGTATCTATGGCCACCCTGCTAACTGTGAAGCAGAGGAAGACAGAGTCTGTAAGCAGCTTTGTCAAGAGATTCAGAAACCGATCGTTGCATTCCCGCGATCGAGTTTCCGAGGCCACGCTCATCGAGATGTGCCAGAACAATCTCTCCATCAGCGTTCTGTCCAATATGGGCGCTGTTGAAGCTCGCTCATGGAAAGACTTACTCCGCCAAGGAGAACAAGTCGAGAGCATGCTCAAGCATATGGGTGACGAAGACCCGCATGAATTTCGAGGGGATGATGACCAAGATGCCTTGGTAGTGGAGACCGATCCCTCATATCCTCCAAATTTCCCCCGTTGATCCTCTTCAACAGGACGGCGGGCCCACATAGTCGCTCTAATCGCGACAATCTTGTCAAGTTAACACTACACCTCTGACAATCTCCCGTCGATCCTCTTCAATAGGACGACGGGCCTACAAAGCTATCACGTTAACAATCACCTCTGATAGTTCTTCGACACTCCAACTGGTGCATGAGTTTAAACTGCTCCCTTAACACTCCGACAAGTACACGAGTATAAACTGCTTCTTCTGATCCTCCAACTGGTATAAGAGGTTAAACTATTCCCCACACTTCCACTTCTTGAGCCAGGTTCCCAGTACGGGCGACCCGCTCAAATCAGGCGAGCCTAACAGTTAGGCGAGTCCCACTTCTTGAGCCAGGTTTCCATTTACGGCGAACCGCTCAAAACAGGCGAGACTAGCAGTTCAGGTGGGCTGCATCAAACTCCCACTTGGTCAAACCTTCAGATAGTTAGGACCAAAGCCACAATCCCCCGCCAATCCTCTTCAATAGGATGGCGGGACCCCCACTGTCACGTTAACAGTTACCTCTGACAAATCAACTTACCAGTCCTCTTCAATAGGATGGTAGGTCCATAGAGTTGCTCAAATCGCAATAAACTCCCACTGTCATGTTAACACTACACCTCTGACAAAATCAACTTACCAATCCTCTTCAAAAGGATGGTAGGTCCTCAAAGTCGCTCCGATCGCGGCAATTCCTATCACGTTAACGATTACCTCTGATAGCCGACACCGTCATTCCCGCAAATGACGTTGTCCGATCAGTCGTCATACTCATACGTCCCTGAACGATTTGATTCTCCCAGCACCGTCTTTCCCATAAAAGGCGTTGTTGTTTGATAGTGGCCTACTATGCGATGTGCTGCTATTTCAGGGTTCGTCTTTGCCCCAAGAGAAGACAAATCAGGGTTCGTCTTCATCTTTGCCCTAAGAGAAGACAAGTTTCCCCCTTATACTCCGACTGGTGCATGAGTCTAAACTGCCCCCTTATACTCCAACTGGTGCATGAGTCTAAACTGCTCCTACCCTCCGACTGGTATACGAGGTTAAACTGCTCCCTTAAATCCAAACGCCTCGAAAGGCTAAGGATAGAGGAGAAATTTTAGCATTGAGCCTAAAAGAAACTCCTCAACAACTTACCATGCTAAGGGCAAGAGCATGGCTAGTCCAACTCAAACGGCAGTTGGTAAAGACAAATCAAGTCCGTTGATAGCTGAGGGTTTGCTCAAAATCCTAGAAGGCGATCATCAGCTGCGAGTGAAGAGCAGGGATCACTTTACGGGACTTCATATCCAAAGTGTTCCAGACCCCATGCGGCCTGATTCAGGTCTGAAAACTTTGGAGGGGGTTTTGTAGGCAATAAAAATTGCCTTTAATCCTTATCAGAGAAGTTCAGAACAAAACTGCTAAAACCTCGCCCGAAATAGCAGAAAAAGGGGAAAACGCAGATATCTCCCAAACCGTAAGGAATTTGGCAAAACGGAGGAAGCGAACCGAAGCCTTCGGCTCGGTTCGGATGGCTCCATCTCGTCGAGATAGGCGATTTTCATATATAATTCGTCCAATTCCGACTTACGGTTTGAAAGTTACGGCCTATTCTTCAATCCATGCTCAGGAGCTCGCCTGCAACTCAAATTCGCCTGCAGTCCCAAATCCGCCTGCAGACCCAAGTCTGCCTGCGCACCTGAGCTCGCCTGCAAACCCAGTTCGCCTGCTAGCTCGCCTGCAGACCCAAGTCCGCCTGCAGTCCCAAACTCACCTGCAGACCCAGTTCGCCTGCAAGCTCGCCTGCAGACCCAAGCTGCAGACTCGCCAGCTCACTGTCAACTGCCCACTTGGAGTATGGGAACAGTTACATCAGTGGTCAAATCCCACAAATCAAGGGAGAGGGCACAATACTCCAGGCCCGTCAGATGGCCGTCCACAGTACGAATGAGCGGACAGGCGCCGAAACAGCCTGCACCCTCATAAATGCGGCTCACCTCAGTTGTCCAGGTGAAGGGACGAGAGCCGCCAACGCTCGGTGGTTGGTCAGATCCACGCAAGCATCTGACAGCCGTTGTCACGCATACGAGGAGGGGCTTTCCCACTCCTATGTAGCGTGATGCAGAGCACAGCTCTTCGAATGACCATTGACGGTACGAATGAACAGCAGGACGTCTCCGAACAACGTGTGGTCACATCCCATAATTCAAGGAGCAGTCAAGCTATCTCCCTCACCTCTATTAGTGGTCAAATCCCATGAATCAAGGGATAGCCCATGCCATCCCTTGCCTGTTAAAACCCATCTTCAGCAGCATGAAGAAGGGGGATTGGCCGTTGCATATTCTGCTGGCTAATCTCCCAAAGGTTGAACCTGGACCTTTGCCAAAGGCTCCCTCATTTGAGAACCGAAGCTCCGGCTCCGGCATCAACTTCGATCGGATCGTCCAAGGGAAGCAGACTCGGCACGAGCACCGAGCGAGGCATCCTATCGCCACCTAAAGTCCCCACACAAAACAAAGAGGGCCTTCCCTCTGCTTCTGTTGTAAACATTTGATTTGTTAGTTTGTAATAAGCTTTCTTATAAATACAAACGAAACTCCTTTCTTCGGAAGAATCAAATTTTCACCCTACAGAAGATGGCGACCACAGTGGGAGAATCCGTTCATTCAGATGAATTGGTGGTGGCGCAGTCTGACGAAGTTGCTGCAGGGACTACTGTTGAGTCCCTTGTGATCAAATTCGAAGGGTACTTACAATCGTCCTCTTCTCGCAGCAATACATCTCGCGATGGTTGCAGAGTCGTGCGGGTGGCCCAGCCCCAAGAGGCTGAGGCAACCAAGCCTGAGGGATCTACCCAAGCCGAGGCAGGGGGTTCTTTTCCCCCCGAACCAGTTGAGGCCGAGCCGAGATTCGAGAATGCAGGTCTAGGGGCTGCTGAATGGGTCGATGAACGATCCTCGCAGACCCCTGTGCAAGAGGAATCAACCATTTGTGTCGACGCAGAATACGCCTCCGTCGTCGACATGAACGCTCCTCGTTCAAAAAGATCCAAACAGCGGCGACGAAAAGCTCTCGCTCGTCTCGAGGCGCAATCCCTCATCCCCCACGACAGCCTGAATTATTATTCAGGCTTGAGGCGAATCAACCTCTTGAGCCAGGTTCCCATTTTTGGCGAACCGCTCGAATCGGGCGAGCCTAGCAGTTTAGGCGAACCCATCTCTTTGAGCCAGGTTCCCAGCTTCGGCGAACCGCTCAAATCAGGCGAGCCTAACGGCTTAGGCAAGCCCAATCTCTTGAGCCAGGTTCCCAGTTTTGGCGAACCGCTCAAATCGGGCGAGCCTAGCAGTTTAGGCGAGTCCCACTCTGTGAGCAAGGTGTTCAATTTTGGCGAACCAAGGGCACCTGGCGAACTCTGCAGTTTAAGAGGGCTTCGTCAAACAAGCGAACTTCACCAAGCTCGCCTGACGGCCCAAGATCGCCAGAAAGGCGAAGCAACAGCTCGCCAGACAGGCGCAGGCACACTGTGCCAATCTCGCCTGACGGGCGAACCTCGCCAGCATGAACCTCGCCAACACGCTCACGCCCAAATGGGGGTGGCCACCTCGTTTGCCTGCACGGGTCTGACGTCCGTCTCTGACGACGACGACGACGACGATTGCTCAGCAGTGGCAATGTCGGAGACTTCAAGCTCAGTTCAGGGCAAGCACACAAATGTGCACATGACTGACATCCCTGAGGAGATGTCTAGGAGGCTCGACGAGCAACAAGCAACCATCGACTCCCTGAAGGAGATGTTGGAGCAGCTCCTGAGCGAGAAGAAGAGGAAGAGAGAGAGGACTTCGCGGGCTTCGCATAAATCCTTGAAGCACAAAGAGCGGGTGCCTACTCCTTCTCACTCCTCATCCGAGTCATCTAGAGGAGCGTCATCTTCGGGCCATAACCCAAGAGACAAGAGGTTTGACGATCTCCAAAGTCAACTCGACGCCTTGAAGCTCCAGAAGCATGCGAACAAGCTGGGGGTTGTCAGACCGTATCCAATTGAATGGGATGCGGTCTCCTACCCGGCAAAGTTCGAGCCGCTGGACCTCCTGCAGTTCAATGGAAAGGGTTCTCCTACCCAGCACATCTACTACTTCCAGGCGCAAACTGGACACATAGTGGGAAACGATCCCATTATGACTCGACTGTTCATTGGTACCCTCAAGGGGGTCGCTTTTGAATGGTTTCGCAGATTGGAGCCTGGGTCCATCACCTGCTGGAAGGACATGGAAAGGCTCTTCGTGGCCAGATTCTTCGATGATGACACAGAAGTATCTATGGCCACCCTGCTAACTGTGAAGCAGAGGAAGACAGAGTCTGTAAGCAGCTTTGTCAAGAGATTCAGAAACCGATCGTTGCATTCCCGCGATCGAGTTTCCGAGGCCACGCTCATCGAGATGTGCCGGAACAATCTCTCCATCAGCGTTCTGTCCAATATGGGCGCTGTTGAAGCTCGCTCATGGAAAGACTTACTCCGCCAAGGAGAACAAGTCGAGAGCATGCTCAAGCATATGGGTGACGAAGACCCGCATGAATTTCGAGGGGATGATGACCAAGATGCCTTGGTAGTGGAGACCGATCCCTCATATCCTCCAAATTTCCCCCGTTGATCCTCTTCAACAGGACGGCGGGCCCACATAGTCGCTCTAATCGCGACAATCTTGTCAAGTTAACACTACACCTCTGACAATCTCCCGTCGATCCTCTTCAATAGGACGACGGGCCTACAAAGCTATCACGTTAACAATCACCTCTGATAGTTCTTCGACACTCCAACTGGTGCATGAGTTTAAACTGCTCCCTTAACACTCCGACAAGTACACGAGTATAAACTGCTTCTTCTGACACTCCAACTGGTGCATGAGTTTAAACTGCTCCCTTAACACTCCGACAAGTACACGAGTATAAACTGCTTCTTCTGACACTCCAACTGGTGCATGAGTTTAAACTGCTCCCTTAACACTCCGACAAGTACACGAGTATAAACTGCTTCTTCTGATCCTCCAACTGGTATAAGAGGTTAAACTATTCCCCACACTTCCACTTCTTGAGCCAGGTTCCCAGTACGGGCGAACCGCTCAAATCAGGCGAGCCTAACAGTTAGGTGAGCCCCACTTCTTGAGCCTGGTTTTCATTTATGGCGAACCGCTCAAAACAGGCGAGACTAGCAGTTCAGGTGGGCTGCATCAAACTCCCACTTGGTCAAACCTTCAGATAGTTAGGACCAAAGCCACAATCCCCCGCCAATCCTCTTCAATAGGATGGCGGGACCCCCACTGTCACGTTAACAGTTACCTCTGACAAATCAACTTACCAGTCCTCTTCAATAGGATGGTAGGTCCATAGAGTTGCTCAAATCGCAATAAACTCCCACTGTCATGTTAACACTACACCTCTGACAAAATCAACTTACCAATCCTCTTCAAAAGGATGGTAGGTCCTCAAAGTCGCTCCGATCGCGGCAATTCCTATCACGTTAACGATTACCTCTGATAGCCGACACCGTCATTCCCGCAAATGACGTTGTCCGATCAGTCGTCATACTCATACGTCCCTGAACGATTTGATTCTCCCAGCACCGTCTTTCCCATAAAAGGCGTTGTTGTTTGATAGTGGCCTACTATGCGATGTGCTGCTATTTCAGGGTTCGTCTTTGCCCCAAGAGAAGACAAATCAGGGTTCGTCTTCATCTTTGCCCTAAGAGAAGACAAGTTTCCCCCTTACACTCCAACTGGTGCATGAGTTTAAACTGCCCCCTTATACTCCGACTGGTGCATGAGTCTAAACTGCCCCCTTATACTCCAACTGGTGCATGAGTCTAAACTGCTCCCTACACTCTTAATCCAAATGCCTCGAAAGGCTAAGGATAGAGGAGAAATTTTAGCATTGAGCCTAAAAGAAACTCCTCAACAACTTACCATGCTAAGGGCAAGAGCATGGCTAGTCCAACTCAAACGGCAGTTGGTAAAGACAAATCAAGTCCGTTGATAGCTGAGGGTTTGCTCAAAATCCTAGAAGGCGATCATCAGCTGCGAGTGAAGAGCAGGGATCACTTTACGGGACTTCATATCCAAAGTGTTCCAGACCCCATGCGGCCTGATTCAGGTCTGAAAACTTTGGAGGGGGTTTTGTAGGCAATAAAAATTGCCTTTAAATCCTTATCAGAGAAGTTCAGAACAAAACTGCTAAAACCTCGCCCGAAATAGCAGAAAAAGGGGAAAACGCAGATATCTCCCAAACCGTAAGGAATTTGGCAAAACGGAGGAAGCGAACCGAAGCCTTCGGCTCGGTTCGGATGGCTCCATCTCGTCGAGATAGGCGATTTTCATATATAATTCGTCCAATTCCGACTTACGGTTTGAAAGTTACGGCCTATTCTTCAATCCATGCTCAGGAGCTCGCCTGCAACTCAAATTCGCCTGCAGTCCCAAATCCGCCTGCAGACCCAAGTCTGCCTGCGCACCTGAGCTCGCCTGCAAACCCAGTTCGCCTGCTAGCTCGCCTGCAGACCCAAGTCCGCCTGCAGTCCCAAACTCACCTGCAGACCCAGTTCGCCTGCAAGCTCGCCTGCAGACCCAAGCTGCAGACTCGCCAGCTCACTGTCAACTGCCCACTTGGAGTATGGGAACAGTTACATCAGTGGTCAAATCCCACAAATCAAGGGAGAGGGCACAATACTCCAGGCCCGTCAGATGGCCGTCCACAGTACGAATGAGCGGACAGGCGCCGAAACAGCCTGCACCCTCATAAATGCGGCTCACCTCAGTTGTCCAGGTGAAGGGACGAGAGCCGCCAACGCTCGGTGGTTGGTCAGATCCACGCAAGCATCTGACAGCCGTTGTCACGCATACGAGGAGGGGCTTTCCCACTCCTATGTAGCGTGATGCAGAGCACAGCTCTTCGAATGACCATTGACGGTACGAATGAACAGCAGGACGTCTCCGAACAACGTGTGGTCACATCCCATAATTCAAGGAGCAGTCAAGCTATCTCCCTCACCTCTATTAGTGGTCAAATCCCATGAATCAAGGGATAGCCCATGCCATCCCTTGCCTGTTAAAACCCATCTTCAGCAGCATGAAGAAGGGGGATTGGCCGTTGCATATTCTGCTGGCTAATCTCCCAAAGGTTGAACCTGGACCTTTGCCAAAGGCTCCCTCATTTGAGAACCGAAGCTCCGGCTCCGGCATCAACTTCGATCGGATCGTCCAAGGGAAGCAGACTCGGCACGAGCACCGAGCGAGGCATCCTATCGCCACCTAAAGTCCCCACACAAAACAAAGAGGGCCTTCCCTCTGCTTCTGTTGTAAACATTTGATTTGTTAGTTTGTAATAAGCTTTCTTATAAATACAAACGAAACTCCTTTCTTCGGAAGAATCAAATTTTCACCCTACAGAAGATGGCGACCACAGTGGGAGAATCCGTTCATTCAGATGAATTGGTGGTGGCGCAGTCTGACGAAGTTGCTGCAGGGACTACTGTTGAGTCCCTTGTGATCAAATTCGAAGGGTACTTACAATCGTCCTCTTCTCGCAGCAATACATCTCGCGATGGTTGCAGAGTCGTGCGGGTGGCCCAGCCCCAAGAGGCTGAGGCAACCAAGCCTGAGGGATCTACCCAAGCCGAGGCAGGGGGTTCTTTTCCCCCCGAACCAGTTGAGGCCGAGCCGAGATTCGAGAATGCAGGTCTAGGGGCTGCTGAATGGGTCGATGAACGATCCTCGCAGACCCCTGTGCAAGAGGAATCAACCATTTGTGTCGACGCAGAATACGCCTCCGTCGTCGACATGAACGCTCCTCGTTCAAAAAGATCCAAACAGCGGCGACGAAAAGCTCTCGCTCGTCTCGAGGCGCAATCCCTCATCCCCCACGACAGCCTGAATTATTATTCAGGCTTGAGGCGAATCAACCTCTTGAGCCAGGTTCCCATTTTTGGCGAACCGCTCGAATCGGGCGAGCCTAGCAGTTTAGGCGAACCCATCTCTTTGAGCCAGGTTCCCAGCTTCGGCGAACCGCTCAAATCAGGCGAGCCTAACGGCTTAGGCAAGCCCAATCTCTTGAGCCAGGTTCCCAGTTTTGGCGAACCGCTCAAATCGGGCGAGCCTAGCAGTTTAGGCGAGTCCCACTCTGTGAGCAAGGTGTTCAATTTTGGCGAACCAAGGGCACCTGGCGAACTCTGCAGTTTAAGAGGGCTTCGTCAAACAAGCGAACTTCACCAAGCTCGCCTGACGGCCCAAGATCGCCAGAAAGGCGAAGCAACAGCTCGCCAGACAGGCGCAGGCACACTGTGCCAATCTCGCCTGACGGGCGAACCTCGCCAGCATGAACCTCGCCAACACGCTCACGCCCAAATGGGGGTGGCCACCTCGTTTGCCTGCACGGGTCTGACGTCCGTCTCTGACGACGACGACGACGACGATTGCTCAGCAGTGGCAATGTCGGAGACTTCAAGCTCAGTTCAGGGCAAGCACACAAATGTGCACATGACTGACATCCCTGAGGAGATGTCTAGGAGGCTCGACGAGCAACAAGCAACCATCGACTCCCTGAAGGAGATGTTGGAGCAGCTCCTGAGCGAGAAGAAGAGGAAGAGAGAGAGGACTTCGCGGGCTTCGCATAAATCCTTGAAGCACAAAGAGCGGGTGCCTACTCCTTCTCACTCCTCATCCGAGTCATCTAGAGGAGCGTCATCTTCGGGCCATAACCCAAGAGACAAGAGGTTTGACGATCTCCAAAGTCAACTCGACGCCTTGAAGCTCCAGAAGCATGCGAACAAGCTGGGGGTTGTCAGACCGTATCCAATTGAATGGGATGCGGTCTCCTACCCGGCAAAGTTCGAGCCGCTGGACCTCCTGCAGTTCAATGGAAAGGGTTCTCCTACCCAGCACATCTACTACTTCCAGGCGCAAACTGGACACATAGTGGGAAACGATCCCATTATGACTCGACTGTTCATTGGTACCCTCAAGGGGGTCGCTTTTGAATGGTTTCGCAGATTGGAGCCTGGGTCCATCACCTGCTGGAAGGACATGGAAAGGCTCTTCGTGGCCAGATTCTTCGATGATGACACAGAAGTATCTATGGCCACCCTGCTAACTGTGAAGCAGAGGAAGACAGAGTCTGTAAGCAGCTTTGTCAAGAGATTCAGAAACCGATCGTTGCATTCCCGCGATCGAGTTTCCGAGGCCACGCTCATCGAGATGTGCCGGAACAATCTCTCCATCAGCGTTCTGTCCAATATGGGCGCTGTTGAAGCTCGCTCATGGAAAGACTTACTCCGCCAAGGAGAACAAGTCGAGAGCATGCTCAAGCATATGGGTGACGAAGACCCGCATGAATTTCGAGGGGATGATGACCAAGATGCCTTGGTAGTGGAGACCGATCCCTCATATCCTCCAAATTTCCCCCGTTGATCCTCTTCAACAGGACGGCGGGCCCACATAGTCGCTCTAATCGCGACAATCTTGTCAAGTTAACACTACACCTCTGACAATCTCCCGTCGATCCTCTTCAATAGGACGACGGGCCTACAAAGCTATCACGTTAACAATCACCTCTGATAGTTCTTCGACACTCCAACTGGTGCATGAGTTTAAACTGCTCCCTTAACACTCCGACAAGTACACGAGTATAAACTGCTTCTTCTGACACTCCAACTGGTGCATGAGTTTAAACTGCTCCCTTAACACTCCGACAAGTACACGAGTATAAACTGCTTCTTCTGACACTCCAACTGGTGCATGAGTTTAAACTGCTCCCTTAACACTCCGACAAGTACACGAGTATAAACTGCTTCTTCTGATCCTCCAACTGGTATAAGAGGTTAAACTATTCCCCACACTTCCACTTCTTGAGCCAGGTTCCCAGTACGGGCGAACCGCTCAAATCAGGCGAGCCTAACAGTTAGGTGAGCCCCACTTCTTGAGCCTGGTTTTCATTTATGGCGAACCGCTCAAAACAGGCGAGACTAGCAGTTCAGGTGGGCTGCATCAAACTCCCACTTGGTCAAACCTTCAGATAGTTAGGACCAAAGCCACAATCCCCCGCCAATCCTCTTCAATAGGATGGCGGGACCCCCACTGTCACGTTAACAGTTACCTCTGACAAATCAACTTACCAGTCCTCTTCAATAGGATGGTAGGTCCATAGAGTTGCTCAAATCGCAATAAACTCCCACTGTCATGTTAACACTACACCTCTGACAAAATCAACTTACCAATCCTCTTCAAAAGGATGGTAGGTCCTCAAAGTCGCTCCGATCGCGGCAATTCCTATCACGTTAACGATTACCTCTGATAGCCGACACCGTCATTCCCGCAAATGACGTTGTCCGATCAGTCGTCATACTCATACGTCCCTGAACGATTTGATTCTCCCAGCACCGTCTTTCCCATAAAAGGCGTTGTTGTTTGATAGTGGCCTACTATGCGATGTGCTGCTATTTCAGGGTTCGTCTTTGCCCCAAGAGAAGACAAATCAGGGTTCGTCTTCATCTTTGCCCTAAGAGAAGACAAGTTTCCCCCTTACACTCCAACTGGTGCATGAGTTTAAACTGCCCCCTTATACTCCGACTGGTGCATGAGTCTAAACTGCCCCCTTATACTCCAACTGGTGCATGAGTCTAAACTGCTCCCTACACTCTTAATCCAAATGCCTCGAAAGGCTAAGGATAGAGGAGAAATTTTAGCATTGAGCCTAAAAGAAACTCCTCAACAACTTACCATGCTAAGGGCAAGAGCATGGCTAGTCCAACTCAAACGGCAGTTGGTAAAGACAAATCAAGTCCGTTGATAGCTGAGGGTTTGCTCAAAATCCTAGAAGGCGATCATCAGCTGCGAGTGAAGAGCAGGGATCACTTTACGGGACTTCATATCCAAAGTGTTCCAGACCCCATGCGGCCTGATTCAGGTCTGAAAACTTTGGAGGGGGTTTTGTAGGCAATAAAAATTGCCTTTAAATCCTTATCAGAGAAGTTCAGAACAAAACTGCTAAAACCTCGCCCGAAATAGCAGAAAAAGGGGAAAACGCAGATATCTCCCAAACCGTAAGGAATTTGGCAAAACGGAGGAAGCGAACCGAAGCCTTCGGCTCGGTTCGGATGGCTCCATCTCGTCGAGATAGGCGATTTTCATATATAATTCGTCCAATTCCGACTTACGGTTTGAAAGTTACGGCCTATTCTTCAATCCATGCTCAGGAGCTCGCCTGCAACTCAAATTCGCCTGCAGTCCCAAATCCGCCTGCAGACCCAAGTCTGCCTGCGCACCTGAGCTCGCCTGCAAACCCAGTTCGCCTGCTAGCTCGCCTGCAGACCCAAGTCCGCCTGCAGTCCCAAACTCACCTGCAGACCCAGTTCGCCTGCAAGCTCGCCTGCAGACCCAAGCTGCAGACTCGCCAGCTCACTGTCAACTGCCCACTTGGAGTATGGGAACAGTTACATCAGTGGTCAAATCCCACAAATCAAGGGAGAGGGCACAATACTCCAGGCCCGTCAGATGGCCGTCCACAGTACGAATGAGCGGACAGGCGCCGAAACAGCCTGCACCCTCATAAATGCGGCTCACCTCAGTTGTCCAGGTGAAGGGACGAGAGCCGCCAACGCTCGGTGGTTGGTCAGATCCACGCAAGCATCTGACAGCCGTTGTCACGCATACGAGGAGGGGCTTTCCCACTCCTATGTAGCGTGATGCAGAGCACAGCTCTTCGAATGACCATTGACGGTACGAATGAACAGCAGGACGTCTCCGAACAACGTGTGGTCACATCCCATAATTCAAGGAGCAGTCAAGCTATCTCCCTCACCTCTATTAGTGGTCAAATCCCATGAATCAAGGGATAGCCCATGCCATCCCTTGCCTGTTAAAACCCATCTTCAGCAGCATGAAGAAGGGGGATTGGCCGTTGCATATTCTGCTGGCTAATCTCCCAAAGGTTGAACCTGGACCTTTGCCAAAGGCTCCCTCATTTGAGAACCGAAGCTCCGGCTCCGGCATCAACTTCGATCGGATCGTCCAAGGGAAGCAGACTCGGCACGAGCACCGAGCGAGGCATCCTATCGCCACCTAAAGTCCCCACACAAAACAAAGAGGGCCTTCCCTCTGCTTCTGTTGTAAACATTTGATTTGTTAGTTTGTAATAAGCTTTCTTATAAATACAAACGAAACTCCTTTCTTCGGAAGAATCAAATTTTCACCCTACAGAAGATGGCGACCACAGTGGGAGAATCCGTTCATTCAGATGAATTGGTGGTGGCGCAGTCTGACGAAGTTGCTGCAGGGACTACTGTTGAGTCCCTTGTGATCAAATTCGAAGGGTACTTACAATCGTCCTCTTCTCGCAGCAATACATCTCGCGATGGTTGCAGAGTCGTGCGGGTGGCCCAGCCCCAAGAGGCTGAGGCAACCAAGCCTGAGGGATCTACCCAAGCCGAGGCAGGGGGTTCTTTTCCCCCCGAACCAGTTGAGGCCGAGCCGAGATTCGAGAATGCAGGTCTAGGGGCTGCTGAATGGGTCGATGAACGATCCTCGCAGACCCCTGTGCAAGAGGAATCAACCATTTGTGTCGACGCAGAATACGCCTCCGTCGTCGACATGAACGCTCCTCGTTCAAAAAGATCCAAACAGCGGCGACGAAAAGCTCTCGCTCGTCTCGAGGCGCAATCCCTCATCCCCCACGACAGCCTGAATTATTATTCAGGCTTGAGGCGAATCAACCTCTTGAGCCAGGTTCCCATTTTTGGCGAACCGCTCGAATCGGGCGAGCCTAGCAGTTTAGGCGAACCCATCTCTTTGAGCCAGGTTCCCAGCTTCGGCGAACCGCTCAAATCAGGCGAGCCTAACGGCTTAGGCAAGCCCAATCTCTTGAGCCAGGTTCCCAGTTTTGGCGAACCGCTCAAATCGGGCGAGCCTAGCAGTTTAGGCGAGTCCCACTCTGTGAGCAAGGTGTTCAATTTTGGCGAACCAAGGGCACCTGGCGAACTCTGCAGTTTAAGAGGGCTTCGTCAAACAAGCGAACTTCACCAAGCTCGCCTGACGGCCCAAGATCGCCAGAAAGGCGAAGCAACAGCTCGCCAGACAGGCGCAGGCACACTGTGCCAATCTCGCCTGACGGGCGAACCTCGCCAGCATGAACCTCGCCAACACGCTCACGCCCAAATGGGGGTGGCCACCTCGTTTGCCTGCACGGGTCTGACGTCCGTCTCTGACGACGACGACGACGACGATTGCTCAGCAGTGGCAATGTCGGAGACTTCAAGCTCAGTTCAGGGCAAGCACACAAATGTGCACATGACTGACATCCCTGAGGAGATGTCTAGGAGGCTCGACGAGCAACAAGCAACCATCGACTCCCTGAAGGAGATGTTGGAGCAGCTCCTGAGCGAGAAGAAGAGGAAGAGAGAGAGGACTTCGCGGGCTTCGCATAAATCCTTGAAGCACAAAGAGCGGGTGCCTACTCCTTCTCACTCCTCATCCGAGTCATCTAGAGGAGCGTCATCTTCGGGCCATAACCCAAGAGACAAGAGGTTTGACGATCTCCAAAGTCAACTCGACGCCTTGAAGCTCCAGAAGCATGCGAACAAGCTGGGGGTTGTCAGACCGTATCCAATTGAATGGGATGCGGTCTCCTACCCGGCAAAGTTCGAGCCGCTGGACCTCCTGCAGTTCAATGGAAAGGGTTCTCCTACCCAGCACATCTACTACTTCCAGGCGCAAACTGGACACATAGTGGGAAACGATCCCATTATGACTCGACTGTTCATTGGTACCCTCAAGGGGGTCGCTTTTGAATGGTTTCGCAGATTGGAGCCTGGGTCCATCACCTGCTGGAAGGACATGGAAAGGCTCTTCGTGGCCAGATTCTTCGATGATGACACAGAAGTATCTATGGCCACCCTGCTAACTGTGAAGCAGAGGAAGACAGAGTCTGTAAGCAGCTTTGTCAAGAGATTCAGAAACCGATCGTTGCATTCCCGCGATCGAGTTTCCGAGGCCACGCTCATCGAGATGTGCCGGAACAATCTCTCCATCAGCGTTCTGTCCAATATGGGCGCTGTTGAAGCTCGCTCATGGAAAGACTTACTCCGCCAAGGAGAACAAGTCGAGAGCATGCTCAAGCATATGGGTGACGAAGACCCGCATGAATTTCGAGGGGATGATGACCAAGATGCCTTGGTAGTGGAGACCGATCCCTCATATCCTCCAAATTTCCCCCGTTGATCCTCTTCAACAGGACGGCGGGCCCACATAGTCGCTCTAATCGCGACAATCTTGTCAAGTTAACACTACACCTCTGACAATCTCCCGTCGATCCTCTTCAATAGGACGACGGGCCTACAAAGCTATCACGTTAACAATCACCTCTGATAGTTCTTCGACACTCCAACTGGTGCATGAGTTTAAACTGCTCCCTTAACACTCCGACAAGTACACGAGTATAAACTGCTTCTTCTGACACTCCAACTGGTGCATGAGTTTAAACTGCTCCCTTAACACTCCGACAAGTACACGAGTATAAACTGCTTCTTCTGACACTCCAACTGGTGCATGAGTTTAAACTGCTCCCTTAACACTCCGACAAGTACACGAGTATAAACTGCTTCTTCTGATCCTCCAACTGGTATAAGAGGTTAAACTATTCCCCACACTTCCACTTCTTGAGCCAGGTTCCCAGTACGGGCGAACCGCTCAAATCAGGCGAGCCTAACAGTTAGGTGAGCCCCACTTCTTGAGCCTGGTTTTCATTTATGGCGAACCGCTCAAAACAGGCGAGACTAGCAGTTCAGGTGGGCTGCATCAAACTCCCACTTGGTCAAACCTTCAGATAGTTAGGACCAAAGCCACAATCCCCCGCCAATCCTCTTCAATAGGATGGCGGGACCCCCACTGTCACGTTAACAGTTACCTCTGACAAATCAACTTACCAGTCCTCTTCAATAGGATGGTAGGTCCATAGAGTTGCTCAAATCGCAATAAACTCCCACTGTCATGTTAACACTACACCTCTGACAAAATCAACTTACCAATCCTCTTCAAAAGGATGGTAGGTCCTCAAAGTCGCTCCGATCGCGGCAATTCCTATCACGTTAACGATTACCTCTGATAGCCGACACCGTCATTCCCGCAAATGACGTTGTCCGATCAGTCGTCATACTCATACGTCCCTGAACGATTTGATTCTCCCAGCACCGTCTTTCCCATAAAAGGCGTTGTTGTTTGATAGTGGCCTACTATGCGATGTGCTGCTATTTCAGGGTTCGTCTTTGCCCCAAGAGAAGACAAATCAGGGTTCGTCTTCATCTTTGCCCTAAGAGAAGACAAGTTTCCCCCTTACACTCCAACTGGTGCATGAGTTTAAACTGCCCCCTTATACTCCGACTGGTGCATGAGTCTAAACTGCCCCCTTATACTCCAACTGGTGCATGAGTCTAAACTGCTCCCTACACTCTTAATCCAAATGCCTCGAAAGGCTAAGGATAGAGGAGAAATTTTAGCATTGAGCCTAAAAGAAACTCCTCAACAACTTACCATGCTAAGGGCAAGAGCATGGCTAGTCCAACTCAAACGGCAGTTGGTAAAGACAAATCAAGTCCGTTGATAGCTGAGGGTTTGCTCAAAATCCTAGAAGGCGATCATCAGCTGCGAGTGAAGAGCAGGGATCACTTTACGGGACTTCATATCCAAAGTGTTCCAGACCCCATGCGGCCTGATTCAGGTCTGAAAACTTTGGAGGGGGTTTTGTAGGCAATAAAAATTGCCTTTAAATCCTTATCAGAGAAGTTCAGAACAAAACTGCTAAAACCTCGCCCGAAATAGCAGAAAAAGGGGAAAACGCAGATATCTCCCAAACCGTAAGGAATTTGGCAAAACGGAGGAAGCGAACCGAAGCCTTCGGCTCGGTTCGGATGGCTCCATCTCGTCGAGATAGGCGATTTTCATATATAATTCGTCCAATTCCGACTTACGGTTTGAAAGTTACGGCCTATTCTTCAATCCATGCTCAGGAGCTCGCCTGCAACTCAAATTCGCCTGCAGTCCCAAATCCGCCTGCAGACCCAAGTCTGCCTGCGCACCTGAGCTCGCCTGCAAACCCAGTTCGCCTGCTAGCTCGCCTGCAGACCCAAGTCCGCCTGCAGTCCCAAACTCACCTGCAGACCCAGTTCGCCTGCAAGCTCGCCTGCAGACCCAAGCTGCAGACTCGCCAGCTCACTGTCAACTGCCCACTTGGAGTATGGGAACAGTTACATCAGTGGTCAAATCCCACAAATCAAGGGAGAGGGCACAATACTCCAGGCCCGTCAGATGGCCGTCCACAGTACGAATGAGCGGACAGGCGCCGAAACAGCCTGCACCCTCATAAATGCGGCTCACCTCAGTTGTCCAGGTGAAGGGACGAGAGCCGCCAACGCTCGGTGGTTGGTCAGATCCACGCAAGCATCTGACAGCCGTTGTCACGCATACGAGGAGGGGCTTTCCCACTCCTATGTAGCGTGATGCAGAGCACAGCTCTTCGAATGACCATTGACGGTACGAATGAACAGCAGGACGTCTCCGAACAACGTGTGGTCACATCCCATAATTCAAGGAGCAGTCAAGCTATCTCCCTCACCTCTATTAGTGGTCAAATCCCATGAATCAAGGGATAGCCCATGCCATCCCTTGCCTGTTAAAACCCATCTTCAGCAGCATGAAGAAGGGGGATTGGCCGTTGCATATTCTGCTGGCTAATCTCCCAAAGGTTGAACCTGGACCTTTGCCAAAGGCTCCCTCATTTGAGAACCGAAGCTCCGGCTCCGGCATCAACTTCGATCGGATCGTCCAAGGGAAGCAGACTCGGCACGAGCACCGAGCGAGGCATCCTATCGCCACCTAAAGTCCCCACACAAAACAAAGAGGGCCTTCCCTCTGCTTCTGTTGTAAACATTTGATTTGTTAGTTTGTAATAAGCTTTCTTATAAATACAAACGAAACTCCTTTCTTCGGAAGAATCAAATTTTCACCCTACAGAAGATGGCGACCACAGTGGGAGAATCCGTTCATTCAGATGAATTGGTGGTGGCGCAGTCTGACGAAGTTGCTGCAGGGACTACTGTTGAGTCCCTTGTGATCAAATTCGAAGGGTACTTACAATCGTCCTCTTCTCGCAGCAATACATCTCGCGATGGTTGCAGAGTCGTGCGGGTGGCCCAGCCCCAAGAGGCTGAGGCAACCAAGCCTGAGGGATCTACCCAAGCCGAGGCAGGGGGTTCTTTTCCCCCCGAACCAGTTGAGGCCGAGCCGAGATTCGAGAATGCAGGTCTAGGGGCTGCTGAATGGGTCGATGAACGATCCTCGCAGACCCCTGTGCAAGAGGAATCAACCATTTGTGTCGACGCAGAATACGCCTCCGTCGTCGACATGAACGCTCCTCGTTCAAAAAGATCCAAACAGCGGCGACGAAAAGCTCTCGCTCGTCTCGAGGCGCAATCCCTCATCCCCCACGACAGCCTGAATTATTATTCAGGCTTGAGGCGAATCAACCTCTTGAGCCAGGTTCCCATTTTTGGCGAACCGCTCGAATCGGGCGAGCCTAGCAGTTTAGGCGAACCCATCTCTTTGAGCCAGGTTCCCAGCTTCGGCGAACCGCTCAAATCAGGCGAGCCTAACGGCTTAGGCAAGCCCAATCTCTTGAGCCAGGTTCCCAGTTTTGGCGAACCGCTCAAATCGGGCGAGCCTAGCAGTCCCACTTTTGCAAATAAAACCCCACGAATTTCAGCCCCTATTTTGCAAATAAGCCCCCCAAAATTCGGCCATTTCACCTCTTTTGCACAAAGAACCCCAAAACATTGTGCATACACAACCCCTAGTTTACTACAAGCCTAAAGATGCAATCTTTACAAGAAAAAAAAGAGGATTGTAAAGAAGAGCTTACCAAATAAAAAGGGTTTTTCTTTGAGCTTGAAGATGGAGGAGAAAACCCTATTGGGAGGAACAAGTGTTCGGCCAATGGGAGACACCCAAAATCCGAGCTCCTCTTGAAGGGTTGAGGAATCCTTGAGAATGAATCAATGGAGGATAGAAGGATGGAGAGGAAGAACACCAAAACCGAAATTAGAGAGGGGGAATTCGGTTTTGAGAGGGGGAGATTATCTCTTTTGAAATTTGAATTAAAGAGAGGGGGGGGACCATGAGCAAAAGACAAGAGAAGAAAAGGCCAAACAAAGGGGGGGGACCACGGAAAAAGCCAAGACACCCCATGGGGTGTCTCGGCCAAACCGAGACACCCCAGGGTGTCCCGGTTTTGTCGGGACACCCCCGGGGCGTCTTGAATCTGTTTTGACTCCCGAACCTTGTTTTGACCCCTAAACTGTTTCGACTCTCCACCAATCGTTGAAAGTATTGATGAAGTCCACAATTCAACTTTCGACGATCTTAAAACCCTAGGGTAAAGTCAACGTTCGACGATTCAAAACCCTAAGGGTCAACGCCGGTCAACGCGTAACCCTAGGTCAACGCCAGTCAACGCGTTGCAAGAAAAGTCAACGTTTGGCGATTCGAAACCCTAGGGGTCAGCGCCGGTCAACGCGTAACCCTAGGTCAACCCCAGTCAACGGGTTGCGCCAAAGTCAACGTTCGAGGATGAAAATCCACACCAATCAACGTTCGACGATTCAAAACCCTAAGGGTCAACGCCGGTCAACGCGTAACCCTAGGTCAACGCCAGTCAACGCGTTGCAACCAAAATCGACGTTCGATGATTCGGAATACGCACGAGTCAACGTTCGACGATTCAAAACCCTAAGGGTCAACGCCGATCAACGCGTAACCCTAGGTCAACGCCGGCCAATGCGTTGCAATCAGAGTCAACGTTTGACGATTCGAAACCCTAGGGTCCACGCCGGTCAACGCGTAACCCTAGGTCAACGCCAGTCAACGCGTTGCAACAAAAGTCAACGTTGCTCCAATACCTTAAGAGCTTAAACTGTGTATACTCCAGCAAACGTACGAGTATAAACTGTGTTAATGGCGATCCGTAAACCCTAGGGTGGACGCCGGTCAACGCGTCACCCTAGGTCAACGCCAGTCAACGCGTTGCAACAAAAGTCAACGTTCGAGGATAAAAATCTACACCAATCAACGTTCGACGATTCAAAACCCTAAGGGTCAACGCCGGTCAACGCGTAACCCTAGGTCAACGCCAGTCAACGCGTTGCAACAAAAGTCGACGTTTGGACGATTCAAAACCCTAGGGTAGACGCCGGTCAACGCGTAACCCTAGGTCAACGCCACTCAACGGGTTGTGAGCAAAGTCAACGTTTGACGATTCGAAACCCTAAGGGTCAACGCCGGTCAACGCGTAACCCTAGGTCAACGCCAGTCAACGCGTTGCGATAAAAGTCAACGTTTGACGATTCAAAACCCTAAGGGTCAACGCCGGTCAACGCGTAACCCTAGGTCAACGCCAGTCAACGCGTTGCGACAAAAGTCAACGTTCGACAATCAAAAACCCTAGGGGTCAGCGCCGGTCAACGCGTAACCCTAGGTCAACCCCTAAGGGTCCACGCCGGTCAACGCGTAACCCTAGGTCAACGCCAGTCAACGCGTTGCGACGAAAGTCAACGTTCGACAATCGAAACCCTAAGTCAACACGATATGACGGAGGTAGTTCAAAGTCAACTCAATGACACGAATCAAATTCAATTCATCAGTTCAGACTCGGGACTCCGACGACGGCCAAGCGATAAACGCAGAGCCGGAAGAAACTTCGGCTATTCGTCAAAGAATCGAATAGACCGAAAATTGAAGGAGCCAAGAGTTGAAGCTAACTACAGGTCGTGATGCCGACTGAAGGCCAGACCAATCATATCCAA
>NW_017973044.1:7617-8349 GCF_001876935.1 Asparagus officinalis | reverse complement strand
GCTCTAATTCACCAAAACTCAAGGCTCTCTGCTCTAATCTCTCTGGAAAATGCTCAGCCTTTATTTCGTGTGTAGGGAGGTATTTATAGGGGTCTCAGTGCACCACAGTTGAAACGGGGGCAAGATAACCGACCATGTGTTTTCTCTTTGGCCGCTGCAGTCTACGCTGTCGCGGCCATTGGCGCGGCAGTATAGGCTGCCGCGGCCAAAGAGACGGTTATGAGCACGTTCCATCGTGCTCAAAACCACTCTCCCACGAACTTTTAACCACCTTTTTCGTGGTTTAACCGCTTTTCCACGTCAGCACACGTTCTATCTTTGATATGCTGCCACGTGGACTTCAAAAAATCATCAAATAACTGTCTTATAACTGCCACGTCATCCTCTTATAACAACCGCGACACTATAGGCCGCCGCGCCTAAGCCGCGGCACCTTGGTCTGCCGCGCCATAGCCGCGGCGCCTTGGTCTGCCGCGCTATAGCCGCGGCGCCTTGGTCTGCTGCGCCTTAGCCACGACGCTTTGGATTGCCGCGCCTAAGCCGCGACACCATTGGCTGCAGCGCCACAGTGCTGTCTGATGACGTGTATTTCGTTCTTCTATGTTGTCTTGCATGGTGTTTGAATGTCTATAAGCATTTTTGACGCCTACAGATACCCCCTCCAAAGTATCTCAGACTCATCATTTTTTAAAGAGGGGTCTGGGACACTTTGGATATGATAAGCTTTCCCTA
>NW_017973044.1:4589-7605 GCF_001876935.1 Asparagus officinalis | reverse complement strand
CTACAATCTCTCCAGTGCTTCGTTGAGGAAATTGCGTAGAACGGTTTGTGAATGGTTTCAATCCTTGACTTTTTCATCTTTTAACTTATTCAGTGCTTTGTAGAATAGCTAAAATTCCTCCGGTGCTGCGTTTATCGCGTGGCCTTTGTCGAAGTCTTGAATCAGAACTGTTGTTGAAGAACTTAAGAAATAGTTTATACTCATATACTATATTGGAGTTTTCGGGAAATAGTTTAACCTCATATACCCGTTGGGAGGTTCAAGGAGATGCAGTTTATACTCATATACTCATCGGAGTGTCCGGGAATGTATTCCAAATACAGAGGGAGATGTATGTGTTCAAACACCGAAGAATTATCATGTATACACCATGTTTCTGTATGTCGAAGTGGATCTTGGTGGGTTAGCTGCCGCGGCAGCTTATACTGTCGCGCTAGAGCGCGGCAGCATAGACTGTCGCGCTCGAGCGCGACAGCATCTTGTGCCGCGCAGCGCCTCAGCCAGTCGGGTTATAAGACTGATGTTGGGCTTCTTCGGGTCACTTTTCCCCGCTTCTCTGAGTTCGAAACCTCTTCAAACATCCTTTAAAAGGATTTCCGAACCTTTTCCCCTTCCCTTCTCTTCGTATTCCAGTGATTCCTCTTTGCACGAAATCTAGGGTTTTCTAGGGTTTCGAGTTCCCCTCTTGAATCTGAGATTTCCCTTGTATTTCATGTTTGTTTTGCTATTTAATTCGAGATCTCATCTCTAAACCCTAATCTTCTTTGATCCTAGGTTGATTTCACCATGTCGCCAAAGAAAACCCGTGCTTCGAAGGGAAAGTCTGCAGCCCAGGCGTCGGAGGAGGCAGAGGCTGCTGTCCCTTCATTCGGAGGTGAGTTTTCAACACTTCCCCCCTTTCAAAACCACTGTTTTTGCATGTATAACCTCGTTTGCCTCCTTTGAGAGGCATTCGAGAAGAGTTGACATCCTCCATCGAGAGGATTGACGCTTTAAAAAAAACACATATCTTGTTCAATCAAGACATGTACCACAGTCAAGATGCGAGTTTTTGTCGAACTCGTGTCTTGTTGAAATCAAGGGACCGCTGTTTAGTTACCGCGGCAGTACGCGCACGACAGTAAATGGTGTCGCGGTCACTTAGAGCGAGGTTTTGTTCTGTTTAGCCTCTTTTACACAACTGTTTTCCAACTTTTCTTTGTAGTCCCCTTTCCCTCTGTGGCCTTCTCTGATAGAGAAGACCCAGGCCAGAGTGGTGTTCTTCATGCCTCTTTCAACGGCGACTTCCTGGTTAGAGAGGCCCGCCAATTTAGTGAAGATCGTGATAATAATGTTCCGGAGTTGATTCGCGAGGGAGGCCGTCGTACCCTGCGTGCTTTGCTGACCGACTCACCCTTAACTCCAACTAGAGATTCTACCGAACCGTTGAAGAAGCCTGACTATCTGTTCGGAGATTCGATAGAAGATCCAGACAATCTCTGCCGTGGCTCTGAAATTTGGTTGAATGAGCATGAAGGTGCTTTTCTATTTCTTCCTCCATTCCCTCGTCAATATTCAATTCTGCAATTAAGGAATCTGGCTGTTTCGAGAAAAATGGCGTGGCATCTAACAGAAGACCATGAGCATATCCATTGTGGATTTATTGGCAAAGATGTCAGTGCTCCTGGCTCCATTAGCAGGCATAATGTCCGTGGCCTTCACCCAGGGATATTTGGACCGGATAGCGGGCCCAAGAACGAACTGATGATAAGGGCCAATACCGTAAAGAATAGGCTCCCTCCGGGTGGCCGAGAACTCCCCATTCCGAAATTTAGATGTTATGGATGGGTTCATTCTCTTCCCGACAAATGGTGGGCTAGGATGACCAAGTATGTACTCAATCGTTGGGATCAAGAGTTAAGGAATTTGGGGTTATATGCTCCGATCCGAGCCAGCATGCATGGTCTTCCAGTCAGCGCAGATCATTTCCTTGCTTTGTTTGAGTCTTATATTCCGGAGGCCAATACATTTCTTACCAAGTATGGGGAGTTAGGGCTTCCGCTCCACGAAATGATGCATGTATCTGGACTGCCATTGGGGAATACTCCCTATCAAGAATATTTTCCCAACAATCGTCAGCTCATGAAGATGAAGAAGGCTGGCTCTCCTGCTTATGACATACTCTGGGAATTAACTTGTCACTATCAAATAGCGATAGCCAAGATTGAAGTAAAGAGTAAGAAAGCGGCACGAGTCAGTTTAAAACAGTTCGCTGACTATTTGTTTCAGAATCTCGAGAGCCCGAACGGTGAAGCTGTCTGCGAATCACCGATTCTGACCCCTTCGGACGTTAACAGGCTGATTACGAAGATTAATGCCCAATCTTATAGAACCGAGTCATCTGAAGGCGGTTTTCTTAAGGGCACTAAATTCAGCACTTTCTTATGGCAAGCCACCAAGAGAATGAAGCCTGCGACTCTTCTTTCTGGTTATCTGGCCATATGGCTAAAGAAATGTGTAGTGCCGCATCAGTCTTCCGAGGCGCTTCCTCTTGAGGTTCTTCTTCCCACGTGCAATTAGCTGTTGGGGGTAGGTTATCCTTACTCTCCGCTATGATCGCTGACCTCCATAGCGGTTTGCGTAACCTATCTACCACTTTTACCAAAGTGGGTGCTGAGCCTTCAACTAAAATTCCATTGTCGAGCGTCGAACTGCCGTACACATATTTAATGGCGTGGCTAGTTCTCCATCGAGCGGACATGATGTCAGCACCTGACGCGTCTGATCCAGAAATCCCCTTGTTGCAGCTCTTAGAAGGATGTAAGTGGTTATATCCTTCCCGACCGTGGGCTGACCGGGTGAGGCAGTTCAAGAATGCCAAATGCTGGGAATTCTACAAGTGTTTCCCTAGTTTTCTGGTGCCTATAATGATACACTCGTTGACGAGGAAATGCCTGGAGCTAACAGGACTTCTCTCGATGTGGGTAGCTTCCATTGGCTCATGAACATTCGCCCAGGCTATAATGTTTTTCGGTCG
>NW_017973044.1:3948-4531 GCF_001876935.1 Asparagus officinalis | reverse complement strand
AACAAATGGTTGATAACCTGCGGGAGCCTCATTGATGGAGTACGAGCCTGGTTCTGGAATGTTGCCGGCTGTACTGGAGCTCAATTTAGTCTGCCTGTTGCTGAGCCTGAACTCCACATGACCTTTGTTTATTGTCGGTGGATTTTAGCCGCCAACACTCCTCTTGCAAAGAAGAAGCTTTCCGAACTGGAATCCGAGGCCGTGGTTCGGAGAATTGTATCTAAAAAAGGAAAGGAACCTGCTACATCTTCCCGCAAAGGAAAACAGGTAGCTGATTCCGAAGAAAGTGACGACTTTGAAACATCCAGCGAAGAGGATGAGAGTAGAGATGAAGCAGAGGCCGATGTCCCTCTGTCTCCCGTGGCTCACAGGACTCGTCGAGCTTCTTCACCCAAATCACCCGGTGCTCCTTCTAAGGGTATTCGAATGATGGAGAAGAATATTCCCTTATCGTCTTCTAACAAGATGACAGTCAGATGGTCTGCGCTTGAAGAGGAAGAAGAAGAAGAAGAGGAAGATGCCACACCGCTTGTTAGCAGAAAGAGATCCCGATCTTCTGCCTCTTCTGAAGTTCAACCCAGCC
>NW_017973044.1:0-3132 GCF_001876935.1 Asparagus officinalis | reverse complement strand
TTGGGAGGTTCAAGGAGATGCAGTTTATACTCATATACTCATCGGAGTGTTCCGGACTGTGTTCCAAATACAGGGTGAGATGTATCTGTTCAAATATCAAAAAAATTATTGTGTATGTATGATATTCCTGCGCGGCAGAAAGGCCCATAACAATGTAAATTACCGCGACAGCATGTACTGCCGCGCTTGAGCGCGACAACGTCAAGTGCCGCGCTTAAGCGCGACAGCCTCAAGTGCCGCGGACTGCTTCGGCCAGTCGGGTTATAAGGTTGCTGTTGGGCTCTTTAGGGTTACTTTTACCCGCTTCTTTGAGTTCGAAACTTCCTCCAAAGCCATATAAAGGGATTTTTCTGGTTTTCCCCTTCTTCAACTCTTCATATTCGAGTGCTATTTGCTTAAACAAGATTTAGGGTTTTTTGAGATCTAGGGTTTTGAATCCCCATTGATTTTGATCTCTTCCTTTGATCTCAAGCTTTTCCTTCAATCAAACTTGATTCTATTCTCCCTTGGCAAGAACCGTACCCCTATATCCTATTTTAGGGTTCTCTTTTGGTTTCTTGTTTGAGATCTGATACAAAACCCTAACTTTCTTTGCTTTTCAGGTTGATTTCACCATGTCTCCCAAGAAAGCTCGTGCTGTTTTTTGCTCGTATAACCTCGCTTGCCTCCTTTGAGAGGCATCCGGGAAGAGTTGACATCCCCCATCGAGGGGATTGATACTAAAAAACTACATATCTTGTTCAATCAAGATGTGTACCACGGCCAAAATACAATTTTGGCTCAAACCCTTGTTTTCCGAAACAAGGGGTGCCATTCAGTTACCAAAACACATATCTTGTTCAATCAAGACATGTACCACAGTCAAGATGCGAGTTTTTGTCGAACTCGTGTCTTGTCGAAATCAAGGGGCCGCTGTTTAGTTACCGCGGCAGTACGTGCTGCCGCGGCTGAACGCGGCAACATACCCTGCCGCGGTAACGCACGACAGTAAATGGTGTCGCGGTCACTTAGAGCGAGGTTTTGTTCTGTTTAGCCTCTTTTACACAACTGTTTTCCAACTTTTCTTTGTAGTCCCCTTTCCCTCTGTTGCCTTCTCTGATAGAGAGGACCCAGGCCAGAGTGGTACTCTTCACGCCTCCTTTCGCGGCGACTTTCTGGTTAGAGAGGCTCGCCAGTTTAGTGAAGACTGTGATAATAGTGTTCCAGAGTTGATTCGTGAGGGAGGTCGTCGCACTCTGCGTGCTCTGCTGACCGACTCACCCTTAACTCCAACTAGAGATTCTACCGAGCCGTTGAAGAAGCCTGATTATCTGTTCGGAGATTCGATAGAAGATCCAGACAATCTTTGCCGTGGCCCTGAAATTTGGTTGAATGAACATGAAGGTTCTTTTCTATTCCTTCCTCCATTCCCTCGACATTACTCCCTTCTACAATTGAGGAATTTGGCTGTTTCGAGAGAAATGACGTGGCACTTGACAGAAGACCACGAACGCGTTCATTGCAGATACATTAGTAAAGATATTAGCGCTCCTGGTTCCAAAGGTAGGTATAATATTCGTGGTCTTCACCCGGGGCTATTTGGACCAGATGGCGGGCCCCAGAATGAACTGATGATAAGGGCCAACACGGTAAAGAATAAGCTCGCTCGAGTTGGTCGAGAACTTCCCATTCCAAAATTCAGGTGTTATGGATGGGTTCATTCTCTTCCCGACAAATGGTGGGCTAGGATGACCAAGTATGTACTCAATCGTTGGGATCAAGAGTTAAGGAATTTGGGGTTATATGCTCCGATCCGAGCCAGCATGCATGGTCTTCCAGTCAGCGTAGATCATTTCCTTGCTTTATTTGAGTCTTATATTCCGGAGGCCAATACATTTCTTGCCAAGTATGGGGAGTTAGGGCTTCCGCTCCACGAAATGATGCAAGTATCTGGACTGCCATTGGGGAACACTCCTTATCAAGAATATTTTCCCAACAATCGTCAGCTCATGAAGATGAAGAAGGCTGGCTCTCCTGCTTATGACATACTCTGGGAATTAACTTGTCACTATCAAATAGCGATAGCCAAGATTGAAGTAAAGAGTAAGAAGGCAGCTCGAGTCAGTTTAAAACAGTTCGCTGACTATTTGTTTCAGAATCTCGAGAGCCCGACCGGTGAAGCTGTCTGCGAATCACCGATTCTGACCCCTTCTGACGTTAACAGGCTGATTACGAAGATTAATGCCCAATCTTATAGAACCGAGTCGTCTAAAGGTGGTTTTCTTAAGGGCACTAAATTCAGCACTTTCTTATGGCAAGCCACCAAGAGAATGAAGCCTGCGACTCTTCTTTCTGGTTATCTGGCCATATGGCTAAAGAAATGTGTAGTGCCGCATCAGTCTTCCGAGGCGCTTCCTCTTGAGGTTCTTCTTCCCGCCGTGCAACTAGCCGTTGGAGGTAGGTTATCCTTACTCTCCGCTATGATCGCTGACCTCCATAGCGGTTTGCGTAACCTATCTACCACTTTTACCAAAGTGGGTGCTGAGCCTTCAACTAAAATTCCATTGTCGAGCGTCGAACTGCCGTACACATATTTAATGGCGTGGCTAGTTCTCCATCGAGCGGACATGATGTCAGCACCTGACGCGTCTGATCCAGAAATCCCCTTGTTGCAGCTCTTAGAAGGATGTAAGTGGTTATATCCTTCCCGACCGTGGATTGACCGAGTGAGGCAGTTCAAGAATGCCAAGTGTTGGGAATTTTACAAGTGTTTCCCTCAGTTTTCTGGTGCCTATAATGATACACTCGTTGACGAGGAAATGCCCGGAGCTAACAGGACTTCTCTCGACGTGGGTAGCTTCCATTGGCTCATGAACATTCGCCCAGGCTATAATGTTTTTTGGTCGAGGAACCTTTGCAGGATTGAGCCTTATTTTCCTTGCCGTTTTGCGCGACAATTCGGCTACGATCAACTGTACATCGGGAATCCCAACAAATGGTTGATAACCTGCGGGAGCCTTATTGATGGAGTACGAGCCTGGTTCTGGAATGTTGCCGGCTGTACCGGAGCTCAATTTAGTCTGTCTGTTGCTGAGCCTGAACTCCACATGACCTTTGTTTATTGCCGGTGGATTTTAGCCGCCAACACTCCTC
>NW_017973043.1:8485-60558 GCF_001876935.1 Asparagus officinalis | reverse complement strand
TCTGCTGATGGCTCAGATGGTGATGGTGGTGGTGATGGTGACGGTGATGGTGATGATGGTGGAGATGGTAATGGTGATGATGTTAGAGGAGGTGATGACTGATTGAGTTTCTTCATGTGATGTTTTTTATTTGTTTTTGATGCTTTCTTCTGGGTTGTAAAACTTGATAACTCTGTTTTTATTTGAGTGTAATAACTCTATGATGCTTTGTGGAACAACTATGTATGGTTTTGTGTGACGTTTTATGTATGACTTGCTATCTCGTGAACAAACCTATATTTATGCAAAAATATGTTGCTTCTAATGCCTATATGATGCTCTTTGTGGCTTATTATGTTCATGTTATTTCTTTTATGAATCAATGCCTATATAAAATGACTTTCATGTTTTGGTGTGTAGCAAATAGTTGTTTATCATAAGTTGCCTATATGATGTTTAAGTTTTGTATTTTCATGCACATCTATGATGCCTAAATGATGATTTGTAAATTGCTTATGCTAGTTTATCATTTCATGATCAATGCATGGTTAAGACAATAACCATGTTTTGTTTCTTGCATATTTTTTATTATGCATAAGTTGATGGATAGTTGTCGGTTTATGTTTGTTGAATAGTTGTCAGTTTAGCTCCTGTATATATACTCTATTGATGTCATCTAGTCTATTTGACAGGGGGAGTTTTTGACATAAATTTCTTTATTTTTCTTATCTATGCTTATAAGCAGGGGGAGCATTGCTCCTATCTTTCTTTTTTCCCTCTTTTTGATGTTGTCAAAGGGGGAGAAAATACCACATATAGCTTACAAATTAATTTCTGTTATATATGGTCATGTATGATTTTTACATATGGTCATGTATGACTTATTCTTGTTTTGGCTTATATTCTGGTTTTCAGAATAGGTGAAAGATGCATAATTGAGCCTTACGTTCCTTCACGTTTTGCCCGACAGTTCGGGTACGACCAGCTTTACGTTGGTAACCCTAATCCACAATTAGCTCACATCGGGAATCTGTATGAAGGAGCTCGTGCTTGGCGTTTCTTTATTGCCCGAGGAACTCATGCGCAGTTTACTCTGCCTAATCTGCCACCTAATTGTTCCACTGTAGCAGATTTCCGCAATTGGTTTGATAAAGCTTCTCTGATCCCAGAATATGACATTTATACTTCATGTATAAACGAAATCCGAGAGCTTTATAAATCAAGAAGTGGTTCCGGCAGGACTCGACTCCCAGGGATAGAGGATTATCTGTCCTGCGAACGAGAGGCGTCCGGAATCGAAGAAATCTCAGAGGAATTACCCGCTGCTAAGCCTTCTGAAGAAGAGAACACTAGAGAGGTTCTCAAAGGAGCATTCTCTCCCGAGCCTCGTTCCTTGAGATCATCAGGGAAGCGGGCTCTTACTGCTGAGGAGGTAGGCGAATACGATAGAAGAATTCGTAAACGAAAACCTGTCGCAGCTAAGAACTCTAAGAGAGCTAAGCTGATGGGGGACGCCATGAAGTCTGCACTTGCTTCGTCTCCCGAAAACAGCGGGGATACTATACCTCCAGCTGCTCCTCCTAGTCCTGAAATCCTGACAGGTGGGCAGGGATTGATTGTCCCAGATTCAGTGCCAGATGTGCCCGAAAAGATATCATCTAAAGCTGTAAACGCTCCCATTCGCACTGATTATGAGAATTGCTTCACTTATCCGCCGACTGCTCCACCCCCAAGCTCGGAGACTTTGAGGAAACTCATCGAGCAATTAGAGTACTGGATGCAGATGACTATTGATGTCGTTAGTCTCGGGGACGTGAGTTTCAAAGTCTTCGAACCCCATCTGCTGAAGTGTCTTGCCAAGATTAGGGACCAGGGGGATACATCGTGGACTGAACATTGTCGCGAGAGCATTATTGTTCTGGAATACGAATTGGAATTCCTTTCAATGCTACAACGCGATGCCATCGAACCAGAAGTGGATCGGGCTCTTTCTCAGGCCAGAGCCTTGAAGGTACAGCAGCAAGAAGCTCTTCAGAAGAGTCTAAACGAAGCAGATTCTCGTATTACTCGCCTGCGCGGGGAACATCTTCAAGTGCAAGTGGACTTGGGCACTTTTGCTGCAGGTATTCGGGATACTGCGATTGAGCTTACCCGTGCTGGTATCGAGCAAGCTCAGATAACTGCTCGATTAGCGGGCGACATGGAAGTCATAAAAGGGTTAATTGCTTATTGTGACGGGCTTTTCAAGGGCTATTGTGATGAGCTTGTTGCTGCTGACAAAGTTAGGCGGGAGATTGCAGAAGCAGCGCCAAATGAAGAGGAGCTCAAGAGCAAGATAACAGAGGAAGTCAAAAAGGCTCGTGAGGAGAAAATATTGGCGCTGAAAGCTAAACTCAAGTCTTTTAGACTGATGAGCTCCGATGTTTAGGACTTGGATTGCTTTTTAGCTAGGAATAATTTTGTATCATTTTCGTTTCGATTCATTTTGTATTCAAATCAAAAATATTGAATGAAAATGATATCATTTTGGCTCTCATCATCTCTTTTGTTGAAATCTGGTTCAGGACAATGAAAAGTAAAGCAAATGCCATAAGTATAGTGTTAACCTGGCATGAAATTGAAATTTTCTTTATTATACCGATTCTAGCAAATTTCAATCGTCAGAGGTGTAATGTTAACATGACGAAATACAAGACAGGGTTACATTATAAATAGGCAACCCCCAGCCTGATTTAGCTGGGGTTCAGGGGGCTACATGATTTATGGGAAGTATCTCTTAAGGAACTTCCCATTGATTGGCATCATGAGCCTATCTCCTTTTTGATTGATGAGACGATAAGCTCCATTCGAATAGACTGATTCTATTACGAAGGGCCCCTCCCATTTGGGATTGAACTTCCCTTTGGTTTTGTGGGTCATTACCATGGGTCGTCTGTTGGCCAAAACTAGATCGCCTTTCCTGAAAATCCGTTCCTTGACCTTTTTGTTGTAGGCCTTGGAAATACGGGCTTGATACAGCTCAATCTGTTGCTGCGCTTGAAGTCGTTTGTCATCTAGAGCTTCAAGTTCTTGCAGACGTCGTTGATGTTTTTCTTCTTCTGTTAGTCCAGTTGTGATAGCAACTCTCAGAGAAGGGATCTGAATTTCCAATGGCAGTACAGCCTCGCAGCCATATACCAAAGAGAATGGTGTAGCTCTTGTAGGGGTCCTCACTGTTGTGCGGTAAGCCCACAGGCATTCACCGAGTCTTTCATCCCAATCGCGCCGGCTCTTGGAAACAAACTTTTTGAGAAGCTTCACTATGGTTTTGTTGAAAGCTTCTGCAAGACCATTTGCTGGTGGGTAATACGCCGTAGATGCAACACTTTGGATTCTGAATTTATCACAAAATCTCTGAAACCCAAAGCTGACGAATTGTGTCCCGTTGTCGTGAACTATTCGTCTTGGGACTCCAAAACGATAGATGACGTGATGTTTGATGAACTTGATCACGTTTGAAGTCTTGACTTCTTTTAACGGGATTGCCTCCGCCCACTTGGAGAAATAGTCGGTCACGGCTAGAATGAACCGGTGTCCTTTGGACGTCGGAGGGGAGATCGGTCCGACGATATCCATGCCCCACATTTCGAATGGCCAAGTCGCCGATGTGGGGTGTAAGTTCCCCGGTGCTTGGTGAATAAAATCTCCATGAATTTGGCATGCGTGACAACGTTTAGCGTAGTCAACCGCGTCTGAAAACATCCTCGGCCAATAATAGCCGATTCGTCGGAGTCGATCTCCTAATTTAGCTCCAGGTTGATGAGCTCCGCACATTCCGCCGTGAGCTTCCTTGAGGGCCTCTTTCGCTTCCTTCCGAGAAAGGCATCGAAGTAAGATTCCATCATGTGATTTACGATACAAGACTTGAGAAACTGCATCATAATAGAATTGGAGGGCCTTCCGTTTGATGGCAGCCGCTTCCTTAGGGTCATCGGGTAGAATTCCATATAGGGCATAGTCGATGTATGGGAATCGCCAATCCCTAGATTCGAATTCCATAAATGCCGTACAGACTTCTCCCGACGTCATCTCGTCTGGGTTTTCCTCTATGGAGATCTTGGAAAAGCACAGCTTACGTCCCATGACCGGGATCGTCGCTTCCACTCCTGGTGGCAAGGCTAGTGAAGTTGCCAAAGAGGCTAAGGCATCAGCATATGCATTCTGAGCTCTTGGCACATATTCAATAAAGAAGCCTTCAAACTTTTGAGCTTGCTCTAGCACCGCGAAGTAATACGGAATCAAATCCTCATGACGTACTTCGTACTCTCCTCGGACTTGATTAACGATGAGCTGAGAATCACCGTAAGCCTCAAGGTGCTGAACATTAAGTTCTTCAGCACATTGCATTCCTAATAGCAGAGCATTATACTCGGCTACATTGTTGGTGCATGGTTCGATTAAAGAGAATCCCCTTGGGATTACGTGGCCGTTCGGAGAGATTAACACTACTCCTACTCCCGCAGTGATTGCTCCATGAGGATTTGCTCTGGATGCACCGTCGAAGAATAGCTTCCACACTTGCGTAGCTTCTTGGGTAGCGCAAGCTTCAGCAACCTCGTCAGGTAATTCCTCGTACAACTTAGATGCTCCTGATACTGGATGATCGGCTAAGAAGTCTGCCAGTGCTTGGCCCTTGACCGCCTTTTGAGGCATGAACTGCATGTCGTATTGCGACAAGAGAATGGCCCATTTTGCAAGCCGGCAATTTAGAGATGATGGTTTTGTCATCAGAACTCTCAAAGGATTTACCTTAGAGATGACCTGAATGGTCTGTCCAACTAGGTAATGTCGCATCTTTTGGATTGCGAATACCAAGGCGAGACACTCTTTTTCGACCGGATTGTACCGATGTTCGGCTCCCATCATAGTCCTGCTCAGGTAATAGATGGCTTGCTCTTGACCTTGATCATTGTTCTGAGCTAACAAAGCACCAAGAGAATGATCCATGGCCCTCACATATAACAGGAATGGTTTTCCTGATATCGGGGCCACGAGAACTGGCGGTTGAGTGAGATATTTTTTAATCTCCTCGAATGCTCTTTGACACTCAGCATCCCAAACAAAGGATATTCCTTTCTTCATGAGCTTAGAGAAAGGTTGGCAGCGCCCTGAAAGATTTGATATGAATCTTCGAATGTAGGCCAGTCTGCCTTGCAAACCTCTGAGCTCTTTGAGATTCTTCGGAGGTGGCATGTCTTGGATGGCACGCACTTTTTCTGGGTCAAGAGAGATTCCCTTGGAAGTAACGATAAATCCCAGGAATTTTCCACTTGAAACTCCGAGGAACGATTTTGTCGGGTTCATCTTCAGCTGATGTGCTCGCATGATTTCGAACATTGTCTTCAGATCTGCAAGATGATCGTCTTTACATTGGCTCTTTACTGCTATGTCATCAACGTAGCACTCGATCTTCTTTCGTAGGTGTTCGTGAAAGATTGTGTTCATTGCACGTTGATAAGTTGCACCTGCATTTTTCAGGCCGAAGGGCATCACTGTGTAGCAATACACCCCCAGTGGTGTTCTAAAAGCAGTATGTTTTTCATCGTCCGGGTGCATCTTTATCTGATTGTACCCAGAGAATCCGTCCATGAAAGACATCCTTTCATATCCGCAGGTGTTGTCAATCATAACATCCGTGATGGGGAGTGGGAATTCATCTTTCGGACAGGCGGCATTGAGATCGCGGAAATCGATACATATCCGGACTTTACCGTTCTTCTTAGGAACTGGGACGATGTTGGCCACCCAGTCAGGGTGTTGTTCTTCCCTAACAAAACCTGAGTCTATAAGCTTTTTAACTTCTGACTCAATTGATTCCATGATCTCTGGACGAAACCTGCGTTGTTGTTGTTTAACGGGTTTTACATCCGGATCGATGTTGAGACGGTGCATGGCCACCTTCGGGTCAAGACCAGGCATATCTTCATAATTCCAAGCGAAGACATCTATATATTCTCGGATGAGAGATATAAGGTCTTCCTTCTCGGATGATGATAGGTCTTCAGCTATAAAGATAGGCTTGGGGTCAGACTCATTTCCCATGTTGACCTGGATCACCTTATCTTCAGTGGGTGGTTCGCGTTGTTCGAAACGCATATCCCACAGGATGTTAAGACGTTTGATCCAAGGATCGTTAGTCGACTCAATTAACTCTTCGTCACCCCCTGCATCTTCATCAGGGTGACTAGTTGAAACCATGTTCACAGTCAAACCTTTAAAGAAAGGTCCGACACTGACGTCGGATTCCCAGGAAGAGGTTCCGGACGAATGATCTTGACGCAGATAATTACTGATCTCATTTTCTGAGGCAGAGGGAGTTGTGACATAACCTAAACCTCTTCCGGTTTTATTGTAATAATCCTGAGGTTTTCCTTCAGGGGCTAGAGACATTCGGACTGGGGTTCGCCTGCCCTTCCCGAAGTTTAAACCCTGCTTTTCATTAAAATTATACCCCATTCGTTTCATTAAGCATATAGAATTGGGTTCGTGATAATGGAATTGGGGAACTCCGTCGTCTTCCTCTGAACTTCCTCGTTTGAGTTGTTCGGGTTTGACTTTACCAAAACAGATCGGCTTCTGCCCTTTCCTTTTGGATGGGACTTTGAAGAAAGCCTTCTGTGCGTCTTCTGCTTCCTCATCTGAAGCGAAGAATGATTTGATTGGCAACGTAAGCGATGCCTCCGTGCAAAGTGCGTGCCATGGGTTGGTACCTGCATTAGGATCAGACTCTATTGATTTATTTTTAGAGGACACATCAGGCAAGTACTCCAAAAGAAAATCTTCATTAATGCACCATTCGCCCTCACTCGGTACATTATTATTACTCTCATCCTGACCCATTACATCTAAGTTCAGTTCCCATGGACAATCTTCCTCAGGATCTGGTTCGACATCTGCTTCATTGCCACTGTCAACATCTTGAGATTCTAAGTAGAAAACAGAGTCAGTGTGGAAGTTCTCCACTCCTCGGAAAGGGTATTTTTCCGCAATCAAGGTTCGAACTTCACCCTCGTCATTGGCGTACTTCATGACCTGATGCAAGGTAGATGGGACAATGCGGTTTGCATGTATCCATGGTCGTCCTAGCAAAAGATTATAGGACGTGTCCGCATCTATGATGTAGCATGCGACCTCAGACTTGAGATCTCCAATCTGGCATCTGAGCTTGATTTTCCCCAAGGGTCGAGTACTGTTTGCATTGAACCCGAAGATGGTGGTTTGGGTAGTGTGCAACCTGTGCATAGGGATTCCTAAGACCTGCATGACCCTATAAGGCATGATGCTGAGCGCGGAGCCCGGGTCAACTTGGACACGACTGATTTCGGAAGATCCGATATACCCTGTGTAGTACAACGGTCTGTCGTGTTGGTGTTTGACCTGCATGTCTTCTTGAGTAAATGATATGCAGGGTAAACTTCTCGATGCTTGCAGACATTGTCGACAAGTTTGATCTTCAGAAGCTTCGGGAATTGGAGTGACTTGGGTGATGAAGCTTTCCGTATTCTTCAATGCCTCAATGAGAGCTTCCTTGGTGGTTTTGGACAACCTCAGGAGCTCGTATAGAGTAATCCTGGCCGGTATGTTGGCCAGTTGCGCCATGACATTGAATTGGAATGGATTGCTCGACTCCCCGTGTTCCTGGTGGAGATTCCTGTTGAACCGGAGTTCTTTTTGTTTCCCCTTATCAGCTGGCTTTTTGGGGACAGAACCCCCAGCGTCTTGGGGTTGTTCCTCAACTTCTTGGACATTCTGGCCGTAGTCTTTCAAGTAATTCTTTCCAGACCGCGTACCAGGGTTGTCTCCTGGGTATGCGGCCAGGGCAATCCTCTCTTCCTCTGAATCTGTGAGGGTCTTGAGGTGATCATCATTCTCAGTAATGGAGGGGCTAATCATGTTGGAAGACCTAGCTTTGCCTCCTTTTTTCTTGGACGAGGTATTCGTCCATTGTTGGTCTCCCACTAGATTAGGGTGAACCCACATGATTTCTCCTTTTGAGGTGGTGAGGGGTATCAACCCCTTGTCTTTCTGACTGTGCAAGTCAGTATTCTTCAGACGCATTTCTCCCTTGTGGATTGGGATAACGCCATCTGCGGTCGCCACCGGAGGGAAGTCACCGAACTGGACTGCTATCATGTTGGTAGAGACAGTCTTCTGTTCGGGTTTCAGAGTAAGCACTTTAGCGTCCACCAAATTCTGGAGGATGTCCTTAAAGATGTAACATCTTCTGGTAGGATGCCCCAGAAACCTGTGATAGCAGCAATAATTAGGGTTATCTACCTTTCCTGCCTCCTCTGGCTTCCTAATTTCAGGAAGCTGTAACTTGTTGTTCTTCCGCAGTAGCTGGAATAAAGTGTCCACATGTTCTTCCTTGAAGGAATACTGTTTGGGCACTTTTTGCTTATTGGGAGCTTTGCCTTGATTCGTGGGCGGTGGTACCCGAGAGTAGTCGGCTGCTAGGGTCTCTTTTCCCTTAGACCGCTGAGCGTTGTTCTGGTTGCGTTGCTGTTGCTGTTGCTGTTGCGGCTTGGGTTGTGCAGCTTCCTCGGCTTTCACCCGAGCTACGATCTCTTCAGCTTGTTCTCCTTGCGAAACAAGTTGTCTCCAGGAGCGACACTCTGCTACCCCCATCTGGGCAAGGAGCTGAGTCTGCAGGTTGTGCCTGCAAGTTTCAACCAGGGTTGACTGAGTCATACCTGAGGGGCATCGCAATGCCATGCTGCGGAATCTCTCCACGTAGGCCTTGATTGATTCGCCTTTCCTCTGTTTGGTAGCGAGAAGAGTCGGGACCGAAACTTCTGTATCGTCCTCGAAGAACCTGGCCAGGAAAAGCCTTTCTAAATCTACCCATTTCTGAATAGATCCAGCAGGCAGTTTCATAAACCATTCAAATGCCACTCCTTTAAGAGTGCCAATGAACAATCGCGTCAAGATGGCATCGTTCGCCACCACATCTCCAGTTTGAGATTTGAAATAGTAGATGTGTTGATTTGGCGATCCTGTGCCATCGAACGGTTGCAAGGTTGGAGCTTTGAACTTCGGTGGGTATGGAGCTATATCCCATTCGGCAGGATAAGGTCTCACCACTCCTTCTTCACGGAGCTCACTTCTGTTGGCGATTGCATTGAGGCGAGCTTCCAGTTCATCCATTTTGGTGGATTGAGGATGTAGTTCCTTTTCCACCTCTTTCTCACCTTCGGAAGAGGATCCCAGGTTGTGAGTCTCACGATCCGAATGCTCGGTCGCTTTCTGTTTCCCTTTGGAGGTCGTCCTCCGGGAAGATTCGGGTTTGTGGCCTTTTTCAGCAATAAGTTGGGCCATCATGTCCTTCAATTGGAGAAGTGTCTCCTGTTGCGCCTGGAGCATGACCTGGTGTTCGTTCACTTTCTTGGCTATGTCCTCAGGATTTCCCGCCATGTAAGCAGATACTTCTTGTGGTCCGACCGAGCTCGAAGATTGAGATTCGGCTATTGCCGAATGCTCATCACTTGTTGTAATTCCTCTGGCCAACTTTTGATAGTCAACCGGGCGAATAGCTCCTGTCCGGGTCCGAGTATGCTTATATACTCCTTCGAACTGATCACAAATTTCCCTAACAGTTGGGGAATTACTTCTTTGTGACTCGTCAGAATCGGAACGTGAGGCTTTTCCTCTACCGATCATGTTGACGGTGACCTCAGGATATTCGATTTCAGAGGTCTTCCTTTTGTGACGACGCTGTCGTTTAGTAGGTCTAGCGACATTCGTCAATCTATTGAACACCGACTGCCTAGGCGCCGGTGAGCAACAACTGCATTCAGAGAGGACAGCAGCTATGAGCCGCTCACACTGGCATGAATGAGCTACTTGCTGTGTTGGCCTTCCTCTTGACAGCAATTCACGCAAGTCGGAGACCACCCCCTGCCCTTGGATGGGTTGGACATGAATCTTAAATCCATGCTGTCCTTTTTGAACCTGACGGACCGTGTCATGTTCTTGAGAAGAAACACGAGAGTCACGTTTAGGTTTATAAACATGAGGCCGAGGCCTGTGTTTGATTGATGGACTAGATACTTGTGGATCTTGTCCTGATTGAACGCACACTTGTGGTGTGCGTTTTGATGTTGAAACAGACCCTTGCGGGTCTTGTTTTGGTTGAACGCACACTTGAGGCGTGCGTTTTGAAACAGACCCATGAGGGTCGTTCTTTGTTTGAACGCACTCTTGTGATGTGCGTTTGGTTGTTGAAACAGACCCCTGAGGGTCGTTCTTTGCTGGAACGCACACTTGTGATGTGCGTTTGGTTGATAACCCAGACCCCTGAGAGTCGGGTTTTGATTGAACGCACACTTGTGGCGTGCGTTTGTTTGATGACCCAGACCCCTGAGGGTCGGGTTTTGATTGAACGCACACTTGTGGTGTGCATTTGGTTATTTGAACAGACCCTTGAGGGTCTTGTTTTGACTGAACGCACGATTGTGGCGTGCGTTTGAATGATTGAACGTGCCTTTGGAGGTCACGTTTTGGGACGCACTTTTGAGGTGTGCGTCTATGTTGAACAACGCGCCACTGAGGGTCGCGTTTGAGTTGAATAACCCGAGGCTCATAGTCGGGTTCATTGCCACGAAGTGTGCGTTCTGGAGCAGAAACGCACAGTTCGGGCACAAGCTCAGAAACGCAGTCTTTGCGTTGTGCAGTAGCTTGGCTGTTCCGCAAGTATGCTCGCCGTAAGGATCTTCTCCTTCGTCGAGCAGCATTTTTCTTAGCCTGTTTCAAGGCCTTGGCCGCGGCATCGTCGGCGTTGGTTGGGCTTTCCTCCGACATAGGTCTTTTTTGACCTATTATTTGCCGTAGTGATACGGGGGAGGAATCTTCAACTCGCAGAGCGAGTTTAAGGTCTTGGCCAAAGGAGAGGGCTTTCTTTGGCATCTCAGCAGTAGTGTTGACCTCCGTAGAGGTCCTGTGGGTATCACGCCTAGCTTTTGGGCTAAGGGACCCAGAGGAGAGGACCTCCTCATACTTGGCTTGGTCGAACTCTACGACGAGAGTTTCGACGGTGGTTCCTGTAAGGTGAACGTCGGATTGCGCCACCACTTCCTCGTCAGAGAAGCTAGTCCCCAGCGGAGTCGCCATCTTTTGTTTGTTGGAAATTTGATGTAAAAAGACAAAGAAAGAAAATTTGACTTGTATTCTCTCAAAATCGATTACAATTTGGATTCCGATTACAAAAGAGAGGAGAATGAATTTGATTCTCCCCTTTGTTTAAAACTGGGTTCTTCTTGGTAGCGGTGGAGTGCCTCCTTCGATTGATCGCGTCGAACTTGCTCTCCGTTGACGATCCGACCGTCCTTCTTCACTGGAACAATTGAAGTGCTTGATGACTTCGGTTTAGAACTCTTAACGAGTGTAAAGAACTCTGAACGAGTTAAGAACTCTGATAAGAGTTGTTGAAAACCGAATGTCTGGTTTGATGTGATTAACTTGCGTTGCAAGCTAATTAAGAACTCTTAACGAGTTTAAGAACTCAGAATGAGTTAAAACTCTGTAACAGAGTTGTTGGAACCGAAAATTCGGTTAATTGCCAAGTGGATGATACCTTTGATGAAAGGATCCTTCGGGATTTGATTAACTGATCGTTGATCAGTTCCTTGATCTCCCGAAGATCTCTTCCTTCCGATTACTCAACTGCCGAGATTTGTTGACCTTGGGTGGTTTTGATACCAGCTCCCCTCAACTCTTTGCGGTTTTGATCTCAGAAACCGATTGATCAACCTATCAACCCGCCAACCCCTTACTCAGTTGAGTAAGTTGGTTATTTATAGGGTGATGTGGAGTGCAACCAACCCCTATTTCCGCTCCTTTGTGGGCGAGAATCCCTCAGAACGTGGGATAACGGTTTTGAGGCCGTTCGACTTGCGTTTGAACAAGTCAAAACGCCTCAGTTGGCGTTATGGGCTTTAACTCTGCGTCCAAGGCTTGAGATGCAGAGTTAAATCTCTGTTAGAGATTTGAGACGCACAGGCCGTGTGCGTTGAAGCTCAACTCTGCGTCCAGAGTTTGGGACACGTAGTTGAACCTATTGAAGAACGCACGTTATGTGTGCGTTTGGTGCTTGAACTCTGCGTTGCAGAGTTAGACATTCGCTGGAGAACGCACAAGTTGTGTGCGTTTCGAATTTGAGAAACGCAGAATTAAACTTCTACGTTTGATAGAGGTTGTTGACTTGTAACATCGTCTGCCATGACATTGCAAAGGCCATTGTTTATTGGTCTTTGCCTGTTATAAGATATGAGAGTCGTCAGATTGTAACTCTCACCAACGATCGTGAAGGCCACTGAATAGGGTTTTCATCAGTTGTCGGAAGCGTCGTCAAATTGTAACTCTTCTCGATCTGTGTGAAAAGTCTCCTATTTGCCCCTTCCGACTGTCGACCCGAAAGCTATTTGATTGTAGCTTTCGTTGTGAGAGCTTGACGGGAATCAACATCCATAGTGTTTTGAAGATGGATATTTGCCCACAGCTCTCTACCAAGCGACTCACCAACTAAGTCCAACCTTTTATTTCTGAAATCATTACACTGCTCATCAGCATCTCTAATAGTTGCTAATATAATATTAGTCATGCTGTTGTCGCAGCCATCAAGATCAATCATCTCAGAGATGAGGCCGTGTTTATAGCGGTTGCAGAGTTGCGGATGCAGTGATTAGAAAGTCGTCTGATTGTAACTTCCATTATCAGGGCTTGATAGGGATTAGCTATCCATTGTGATTTTTAGACAGCCTACACCAATTGATTCTCATAGTCTAGAGAAGGTATTTTCCTTCGCCCTAATTATAACTCTTGTGTTCTTCAGTCGTTTTCTTCTTTACCCACTCTTGATAATTCTGCGATCAAGAATTCTCGCACGGCGACTCGTATCAGTTTTCCCCACGATCTAAGGAAATCACGCCCACTTAGGAGCGGATTTAGAGGGCAGTTACAACCTCTTATCCACCTATAAAACCTCAACAAACTCGACAGAGTAAGGGGTTGGCGGATAAGGGGATATTTTTAGCATCAAAACCGCACACGGAGGTTCGAAGGTAGGGATTCTCTCTGGAGATAGCAGAGGAAAATTCTTCGACACAGAAGATTTAAACTGAGATTCAGAGGATCAAATCAAAAAGAATCCTTCAGCAACAGAAAATCTGCTTGGTCATCAACCGAATCTTCGGTTCTAACAACTCTTTTCACAGAGTTCTAACTCGTTCTGAGTTCTAAAAACTCGTTAAGAGTTATTCATCAAACTTTTCACAGAAGTTTATTGTTCCCACAAGGTAAAAGACAGTCGAATCGTCAACGGAGAGCAAATTTGACGCAAGCAATCGAAGGAGGCACTCCATCGCTACCGAGAAGAACCCAGTTTTAAACAAAGGGGATAATCAAATTCATTCTCCTCTCTTTTGTAATCGATTTGTAATCGAGATCGAATGAATCCAAGTCAATTTTCTTTTAATTCTTTTATTACAAATTTTCTAACAAACAGGGACTAGACTCTGCCTCCCTAAATGTGGATGGAACCATATCATCAACGACCTCCACTGATAATGCATATGCGACCATGACATCATTACACCTAGCTGGCTGACGAATCACCCTCCTCGGTCTATCTACTATAATGGATCCCTGAACATGACCCTGCTCCTGAGTCTTACCATCCATTGTATCCTCTATCTACCCGGCTGTCATCTCATCTCCTCCCAGTGTCATCTCTGTAGGAGCCTCGATGGATACAATGCTATCTGGAGTGGGTGGATTCACATCATCCTCCACCTGCTGCGATATCTCAACTGTTTGGTCTCCCTCCACCTGCAAAGGGACTCGAGGTCTCATCATGTAAGCCTTATCGAATATGACATCTCTATTAATAACTATTTTTCTATCCTGTGGATCCCATAACTTGAAGCCTTTAACTCCATCTCTAAATCCCATAAAGACAACTTTCCTCGCCCTCGGATTTAATTTACCATCACTGACATGAAAATAAGCTGGACACCCAAATATCCAAAGCGACTCATAGTCACTAGCTACCGAACCAAACCAACGCTCCAAATGAGTCTTCCCGTCTATCGCAGTGTACAGCAACCTATTCACGAGATGGTTCGCATAAACAAACGCCTCGGCCTAAAAGGAACTAGGTAATCCAGTTCTGTGTCATCATACATCTCACATTCTCCAGCAAGGTACGGTTCAATCTTTCAGTCACCCCGTTCTGTTGCGGTGTCTCTCGAACTATAAAGTATCTTCTAATGTCGTGATCCCGATAAAACTACAGAAATAGATCACTCTTGTACTCTCCACCGTTATCTGAATGTAGAGTCTTCACCTTTCTACCTATCTGCAGCTCCACTTTCTTTTTCCACTCCACAAAAATATCCAGGACCTGATGTTTATGCTTCATAAGGTATACCCAATTCCTCCTAGAATAATCATTAATGTAAGTGATAAAATAATTGGCCCTACCAAGAGATGTATTCTTGGAAGGACCCCAAACAGCTGTGTGAATGTAATCTAATATACCTCAGGTGTTGTGAACAACGGTACCAAACTTCACTCTAGTCTTCTTCCCAAGTACACAATGCTCACACAGCTCCATCTTGTAGGTCTTAGCACCTTTCAATGGCCCATGTTTTGCTAATGACTGTAGGGACTTATCACATGTGTGTCCAAGTCTCATGTGTCATAAAGTGATAGTATCCTCCTCTGTAGTGATAGAAACTGTCAGACCCCCTGTAACTATCTTGCCCTTTAAGTATTATAGGTTGTTTTCCCTGACACCTCGCATCACCACCATAGAACCCTTCGTGACCTTCACTATAGCATCCGGTTGTTTTCCCTGACACCTCGCATCACCACCATAGAACCCTTCGTGACCTTCACTATAGCATCCTCTAAAATCACTCTATATCCAGCTGCCTCCAAAGTCCCAAGAGAAATGATGTTCTTCGTCAACTGCGGCACGAACCTCACTTCCTTCAACTCCCTAATCACTCTGTCATGCATCATAATCCGGACTGAACCAATACCACCAATAGGGCATACGTGGTCATTACCTATAAGCACGACATCCCCTCTTTCCCACTTCTCAAATCTAGAGAACCAATCCCTCCTAAGGTAAATGTGATATGTAGCTCTCGAATTCATCATCCACTCCGTGGAATAAGCATAACAAACCGATGGTAGTGCAGGGCACGAATAGCCCGAAGAATCTGAATCTGAATGCTCATCAATAGCTTTTGCAACATTCACTTCTGAAGCTTGTACAGGTTTTCCTTTGTTCTTCCCGGCTTTTTCCTTACACTTTGGGCAGTCAATCTTCCAATGTCCTTCTTTATAATACCGACATTGATTTCTACCAACACTCTTATAGGCACTCCTATTCTTTGATTTTGAGCGGTTGAACTGGCGGCGGTTTGGATCTTGGCCTCGAACAGCTAATGCATCTCCCGATGCCTTCTCGGAGGGTTCACCATCACTCTTCCTCAACTCATAATTCACCAAAGCTGAGGTCACCTCCTTATAACTAACAGTAGTTCTTCCATTGATCATAGTTAGAACGAATGTACCATAATCATCTTCCGACAACGAACACAAAAGTAACATCGCCTTGTCTCCATCCTCAACCATGATATCCACATTGGCCATATCTAAAAGTAGCTTTATGAAATTGTTGACATGCTCTCTGATGGAAACTCCTCTCTTCATCTTGAACTGGTAAAACATCTTCTTCAAGTGAAGCTGATTCTCAATGCTCTTAGTAAGATACTTCTCATTGAGTGTTTTCCACATTCTCTTCGCCGACGTCTCATTCATAACATCATAAATAAGATCCGGCGTCAAGCATGACCGAATAACTCTACAAACTCTACTATTCATCTTCTTCCAAACCTTATCCTCCATGTCTTCGGGTTTCTCTTGTAACTTAAGAGTCTCCTCCAAATTTTATGCATCCAAGGCGTCCATTACCTGACACCTCCACAATCCAAAATTAATCTTACCATCGAACTTCGGAACATCAATCTTCGTGTTATTGATGCTCAGACTCTGTATCGCCTTCGAAAGAGACGAACCTGATGTGCTTGCTTCTCCCATGTTGTCGATCTAACTCTTCAGATAGGAATTCTTCACCGAATCCTTCGAACAAGCCTGAAGCTCTGATATTAATTGTTGTGCGCGACGGAAGCCTTGAAGAGACACGACCAAGAACAAGAGATAAATCATAACTAATAAGTCAAACACAATACCACAGTAAGACAACGAGTTTAACGCGGTTCGACAAGTTGCCTACGTCCACGGGGCAAGGAGAGGGGAGTTTTTACTATTAGAAATCAAGAGAATACAAATAGAGTTACAAATCTCACCGATCAAACCCCAAAACAAAGCTCTAGATCTCTCACACAAATCTCCCATAATTGGATGCAGTAATCCTCTCCCAAAGACTGCTCAAAAACATCATTGCTTAACCCTAACTAATCAGGATTAGAGTTATATATCAGCTCAAAACAAAACAGGTTGAAAACCCAAAGCCCAGCCCAAACTCATCTGCGGTCGACCGCGGCGGGCGACATATAATAAATGGCTATAGGAAAACTCACGGTTGACCGCAGCGGTCGACCGAACCAAACGACAAAACCAAAAAATCCTACAGGGTCCATGCGGTCGACCGTGACGGTCGACCGCCTTCAGCTCCCAGCTCTTCCTGATCCTTGTACACATTCGCGGTCGACCGTCGCTAACTCGCGATTGACCGCCACTCTGCCTGACACTTTTTCTGGCTAGTTCTTCGTCGCGTTCGCCATTTCTTCACCTACTACAATAGATCAAACTAAGATGGAAAAAGTACAAAAGAACTCAAGGACTAGTAACTGAAACGACTCCTATCCATTAGTTACGAGGTTGCCCTCAGAGCCAGATTAGTTAGAAAGTAATGCGAGGAAAGTAAATTTCACAAAAATAAAATAAAACTAACTTATAAACTATCTACAAATCTGGACTACAACTTGGCAAATTTACTAGTGAAAACTAAGTAGCAGCCGAAAGTAAAAATGACAAGACAATAATGTAAACTAGATTTTGGTTGATTATGTGTGAACCGGTTGTTTTTCATTTTCATCAAATGCACAGGGGCTTCGCACGATCCCAGCAGTCACATTTGCCCTGTATTTTGGAGTTTAACGACTCACTCTCAGCAATCGCTGTGTTTTTTTAGCACTCTTGTACGTAGTCCAAGTTCAACTGTGAGTTGCGTCATCTCCGATTCCTCCTAAAAGTCATGGCTCTTAGAGCAGGGAGGTAAATTTTTTGTTCTAGGCTGCCGATGTGTTGGATGTTGTATTGTGCGCAGCGGAAATTTCGGCAGCACTTCTGGTGCATAACAAGAGAGTAAGATCATAACTAAATCCCTGTTTCACAAAGAAAACAAGAATCGACAGTGATATATCTCAACAAAGTGGGATATACACTCTTCCTCTGTTTCACAAAGAAAACAAGAATCGACAGTGATATATCTCAACAAAGTGGGATATACACTCTTCCTCTCATTAGTTCTAGGACTGACTTGTCGAGGGAACCTAAGAAGCTATTACAAATCACAGCAAAACAAACTATTTTTACGTAGTTCGGCAAGTTGCCTTCGTCCACGGGGTAAGGAGGGGGAGGAAAGAGAATACAAATAGGGTTTACAATCACACAAAGTCTCACAAATAAAACCCCTTAAACAAAGTCTCAAATCTCTCACAATTTCTCTCTCAAAAGGGATGCACAAAACCCTTGCTACAACCGATTCTCTATCTGCAGTTTTCCCCTCTGTCCTTTGCGTTTTTTTTCCTTCTCAAAAGGATAGCCGCCAAAAAAATTCTCCTCCCCGTTTTCCCCCCTACACTCAACCCTAGAAGAGTGGATACGTTTGTATTTATAGAAAAAAAATCGCTGCAAATTGACATTCGGGTGGGCCTGCTAAACTCGGGGTCGTGGGTGTGCCCCCCTCCCCACATAATCACGTGGGTGTGGGTGGCTGTCTCACGCGAAAAGGGATCACGCATAGATGTGACCCCCACTCACAATTCTCCACCTCAACAAAGTTGTCCCAAAACTGAATCGACACCAAAACAACCAAATGTCCCACTTGTTACGTCCAGTATGAAGTGGAGTAAATCCACTACAACAGACTCAATCCACAACAAGTCGGGAATCCAAAATAAAGCTCAATCAATCTCCCCATTCAAAATCAACAAATCCAACTGGCTGCATCAGACATGACTGCCTACGTATCATCTTGCCTAAGGAATCAAACCGAACGCAGTTCACCCAAATGGCCTCCAAAGGCCTCAACACCGAAGAATGTTCAAAAGCTCCAAACAATGACCAAACTTAACACCTGAAATAATTTTGGTCAACATATCCGCAGGGTTATCCTTTGTGTGGATCTTCTCTAATATGTCATCACCGTCATCCAAAACATCATGAACAATGTGGAATCTGACATCAATGTGCTTCGTGCGTGCATGATAGACCTGGTTCTTCGCCAAATAGATAGGCGACAAACTATCATAATATACCTGAATGGTCTCCTGTGATATCCCCAAATCCTCCAACAATCCATGCAACCATAAGCCTCATTTACAGCTTTAGTCACCGCCATATACTCCGCCTCTGTAGTAGAGAGAGTCAATATAGACTGAAGTGTACATTTCCAACATACCGGTGCTCCTACCAATGTAAAAACATATCCTGAAGTAGACCGGTGCTTGTCAAGATCTCCCGCATAATCTGAATCCATGTATCATGCCCTGTCTTCACATTCTTCTAAAAAATCAAACCAACATCCACGGTACCTTTGATATACATTAGAATCCACTTCATGGCATCCCAATGACCAATCCTGGGGTCGTGCATGTACCTGGATACCATGCTCATGGTCTGTGATAAATCTGGCCTCGTACACACCATAGCATACATCAAGCTACCCACCGTACTGGCATATAGAACCTTCGACATATATTCTCTGTCCTCAACTGAAACAGGAAACATCAAAGCTGAAAGTTTGAAATGGGGAGCCAATGGAGTACTCACTACCTTTGCATTTCCATCAAAGTTGAATTTCTTCAACATCTTCTGCAGATAACTCCTCTGTGTAAGCTTCAATCTCCCCTTCACCCTGTCTCTTGAATTTCTTCAACATCTTCTGCAGATAACTCCTCTGTGTAAGCTTCAATCTCCCCTTCACCCTGTCTCTCTCGATCTCCATACCCAATATCTTGATAACTCCTCTGTGTAAGCTTCAATCTCCCCTTCACCCTGTCTCTCTCGATCTCCATACCCAATATCTTTTTTGTCTCTCCAAGATCCTTCATCTCAAACTCGGATGATAGCTCGTTTTTCAACTTTCAGATAGCCGAAGAATTCCTGTAGGCAATAAGCATATCATCAACATATAGTAACAAATAGATGTACTCACCATCCTGTAGCTTGTGCATGTAAACACATGGGTCATATGGGCTCCTCGTGTATCCTCGGCCAATCATAAAGCCCTTCGGTAGCTTTGCAAGTTCCCAAGTGTCATTTTTCTGAAGAAAGCGCATCTCCTCCTTCATAGCTTTCCTCTACCTGATCGAATCAGAGCTAGCCTCTGCCTCCTTGAATGTAGAAGGAACCAAATTATCAACGACCTTAATTGATAAGGCATATGCAACAATGACATCATTATATCTAGGTGGCCGATGAATCACTCTTTTGAGTCTATTTGCTGCAATGAACTCCTGAACATGACCCTGCTCCTGAGTCTCACTATCCATTGTATCCTCTATATGCTCGGCTGTCATCCCATCTCCTCCCAGTGTCACCTCTGTAGGAGCCTCAATGGATATAATGCTATCTGGAGTGGGTGGAGTCACATCATCCTCCACCTACTACGATATTCTATTTGCCTGGTCTTCCTCCACCTACTGAGGAACTTAAGACATCATCATGTACACCACATCAAAAGTGATATCTCTGCTAATAACTATCTTATTGTCCTGTGGATCCCATAACTTGAAGCCTTTAACACATTCTCTAAAACTCACAAAGACAGCTTTCCTCACCCTCAGATTTAATTTAGCATCACTAACATGGTAATAAGCTAGACACCTAAATATCTGAAGCGACTCATAGTCACTAGCTACCGAACCAGACCAATGCTCCATCAGATTCTTCCCCTGTATCAAAGTGCATGGAAACTTATTCACGAGATGGCTCGCATAAACCAACACCTCGGCCCAAAAGGATCTTGACAATCCACTATGTGTCATTATACATCGCACCTTCTCCAGCAAGGTACGCTTCAACCTCTCAGAGACTCTGTTCTGTTGCGGTGTCTCACGTACTTTGAAGTGTTGTCTAATGCCATGATTCCAGCAAAACTACAGAAATGGATCACTCTTATACTCTCCTTCATTATCCAAACAAAGAGTCTTCACTTTTCTACCTGTCTGTAGCTCCACTTTCTTCTTCCACTCCACAAAAATATTCAGGACATCATGTTTATGCTTTATAGGGTATACCCAATTTTTTCTTGAATAATCGTCAATGAAAATGACAAAATAGTTAGTCCTACCAAGTTATGTGTGATTGGAAGGGCCCCAAACATCTGTGTAAATGTAGTCCAATATACCTTTGGTATTGTGAATAGCGGTGCCAAACTTCACTCTCGTCTTCTTCCCAAGTACACAATACTCACACAGCTCTATCTTGTAGGTCTTCGCACCTTACAATAGCCCCTGTTTCACCAATGTCTGCAGGGACTTATCATCAGTGTGTCCTAAGCGCATGTGTCATAAACTGGTAGTGTCCTCCTCTGTAGTGATAGAAGCTGCCAGACTTCCTGTAACTGTCTTGCCCTTCAAGTAGTATAGGTTATTTTCCCTGACACCTTGCATCACCACCATGGACCCTTTTGTGACCTTCAGAGTTGCATTCTCCAAGATCATCCGATAGCCAGCTGCCTCCAAAGTTCTAAGTGAAATAATGTTCTTCGTTAACTGCGGTACGGACCTTACTTCCTTCAGCTCCCGAGTCACCCCGTCACACATGCGGATCCGAACTATACCATTACCACCAATAGGACATACATGATCATTACTCGTAAGCACGACATCCCCTCTTTCCAACTTCTCAAAGCTGGAGAACCAATCTCTCCTAGGACGAATATGGTATGTAGCATCAGAATCCATCATCCACTCCGTAGAGTCAGCGTAACAAACTGACGGTAATGCTGAGCATGAAAAGCCCAAAGAATCCGTATCTGAATTATCGTTACTAGCCTTGACAACATTCACTTCCGAAGATTGTACAGCTTTCATTTTATTCTTCTCAGGTATGGGCGGCTATCTCACACAGAAAGGGATCACGCGTAGGTGTGATCCCCACTCACATGTTGATCATGCAATTAATTCAGTAATTATATATATATATATATATATATATATATATATATATATATATATAGAGAGAGAGCTTCATTCTTCAGCTTCATCAATCTCTCCTGTGTAGATCCTAGCCTCTCAAGTGCCTGTCCATGAGAACTCTCTAATCCAGCCAGCTCTTCTGCAATGATAGCACCGGACTCCTCGGCGTGCTTCAAGGCCTTCTTCAACCTATCCACTTCCTCGCGGTTGGAATCCAAAGAGCTGAGTAACTCGGCTCTATCTGTATCCTTCCTCGCAAGAGTAGCCATCAGCTGCGCAACAGAATTCTCATGTGACTGAAGCTCGCTGCTGATGGAAGATCTCAGGTCGCGCCACTGTGCCAGCCTATGCTCCAACTGAGAGGATGCGAAGGAAGAAGCTCCATTAGCCTTCAACTCCTCCAACTCTCGGATCTTAGACTTCAGAACAACAAAGTCGGCAGTGAAGGAATCGGCCAACTCTGGATACCCTTCTTCTCTGATCATCGTCATGTAGCGAGAAAGGTAGTTAACAGAGTACACAAGGATATGCCAGAAATCAGGTGCCCGAAAATTATTCCAGGCGCCTGGCTACAGTCATCTAGTATGCTGACTACAATAAATGAGGCGGTTAATATTGTGCTAATAGTGAGATAAAAATTTATAGTAAAAAATCAGAAGGCTGACTACAGTAACACAGACGTCTGAAGTAATCAAGGCAGCAGCGCATATGTTTTACGAGCTAAAATTCAAACGGCTGGCTACAACAAACCAGCCAGTTGCTTGTGACTTTTCAGCAGCATTGATTTGTTTTACGAGATCTAATCTGAGTCGTTCTTTTATATATCTGAACAAGGATGTTAAGAGTTGGTTTCCTGATTATAAAAGGACTCTAATATACAGCTGCACTGTTTTTTTTTTCGGGTCTCCAATCTCGTCACTGTTGGATAGCAAGTTCCTAATATGTTTCCTAATTTGTTTTCGTAACAGGTTATTGGGATTCCTAATCTGTTTTGGTAACATGATTCCAAATCTGTTTTGATAACAGGTTATTAGGATTCCTAATATGCTTTGTTTTTATTTTAGAATTCCTAGTATGTTTATGATTTTGGACAAATTTTCAAAACCATCCGGTTTTGAAATTTATTCCCAAAAAAAGACCATTTTCAACCTTAATTACAAAAACAGACCTAGTTAGATGAAACTGGGTCTGTTTTTGAAAAAAAAAATTCAAACTTCACGGGAGTTAAACTCCCGTGAAGTTTTTTCTCATAACAAAACTTCACGGGAGTTCAACTCCCGTGAAGTTTGAAATTTTTTTTTTCAAAAACCGACCCAGTTTCAACCAACTGGGTCGGTTTTTGAAATTAAGGTTGAAATGTGTCGTTTTTTATAAATAAATTTTAAAAAGGGATGGTTTTGAAAATTTGTCCTTATGATTTTAGAATTTCTATATATATGGAACAATTGGAAGAGAGAATTGAGAAAAAAAATTAGGGATATTTGGAGCACAGAAAAGAGATATTTTCTGAGCTATTGGTTAGGGTTTTCTTTGGAGAGAATTAGCGATTTGTTGGTGAGATTAATTGGTGAGTTTGAGTGATTTGTAATCTCAGTTTGTACTCTTCTTCTCTATTAGTAAAAAACTCTATCCCTTTCTTGCCCCGTGGACGTAGACAACTTGCCGAACCACGTTAAAATTGGTTGTTTGTGTTTGTGGCATTGATTTGGTTCGTTTGGCCTTCTCTCGACGTTCGTTTGATTTGATTTCTCGTAGCACGTTGGTTTGGTTGTTTGGCTTCCGCAGCGCTCAACAAGTGATATCAGAGCTCGGGCTACGCTTGGGCTATTTGGAGGAGTAGGTCGTTTTGGAGGCTCGCCTAGGGCTTCGTTTGGTGATAAAGGTGAGATCTTTTTGGTAAAGACTCTTATCTTTTTCAGTTTTGGATCTATTCTTTATTTGTTTCGCATTTGTTTTGATGCTTTGAGTAATATGTCGGGAAAGAAGGAGTTGTGGATGGTACTTCTGGTGTGAAGACCGTTTAAAGTTTGAATATCCACTCTATGAAGATAGATGTGGAGAAGTTTAATGGCACAAACAATTTTGGTCTTTGGAGATGTGAAGTCTTGGATGCGCTCAATGCGCAAAATTTGAAAGATACTTTAGAGTTAGACGGGAAACCGGACGACATTAAGGAGAAGGTTTGAAAAAATATGAATAGAACGGCGTGTGGTGTGATTAGATCTTATTTGACTCAAGATTTAAAATATGATGTGATCAATGAGACTTCGGTTAAGAAGATTTAGGAGATCCTAGAGGACAAGTATTTGACCAAGAGTGTAGAGAATCGCTTGCATTTGAAGAGGAGGCTTTATCGCTTCCAATTGAAGAAGGGGACCTTCATTGGTGATCACATGAATCACTACATGAAGCTTCTTGTGGATTTGACGAATGTAGATGTGATGATTGAAGATGAGGACAAGCCATTGTTGTTGTTGAGTTCCTTGCCTGACGAGGAATATGAGACCTTCGTTCTTACTATTATTAATGGAAATGCATCTCTTTCTTATACTGAGGTCACCGCTGTACTTGTGAATTATCAGCTTCGAAAGAAGGATAAAGAGACTTCAGTTGAGCCAGTAGCGGGGGCGTTGGTCGCAAGAGCAAAGAGTCCAAACCGTGATAGGAGGTCGCAGTCTAGAGAGGGCACATCTTGGTGTTCGTAGAAATCAGTGTGCCTTTTGTAAAGATGATGGACATTGGAAAGCTGAATGCCAAAAGTTGGTTGATCGAGCCGGGAAGAATAAGGGAAAATTTATTCAAGCTTCAGAAGTGAATGTTGTTAAGGCTAGTGGCAATAATTCAGATTTAGATTCTTCGGGCTACTTGTTATCTGCACTACCGTCAGTTTGTGTTGCCGACTCTACAGAGTGGATGTTGGATTCGGATGCTTCTTACCATATTTGCCCTAGGAGGGATTGATTCTCCAGTTTTCAGGAGTTGGAAAGAGGGGAGGTGGTGCTCATGGGTAATGATCATGAATATCCTATTGGTGGTATCGGTACCGTTCGGATTAGGATGAGTGACGGAGTGATTCGGGAGTTGGTTAGAGTGAGGTTCGTTTCTCAGTTGAAGAAGAACATAATTTCACTTGGAGTTTTGGAGGCAGCAGGCTATAGGGTGACCTTGGTCGATTCACGTTTGAATGTCACATTGAGGTCCATGATTGTGATGAAGGACGTCAGGAGGAATAATTTGTATTATTTGATTGGGAGCACGTTGTTTGATAGAGAGCTGACGACTTCTTTAGATTTGGCTAGACTGTGACATTTATTGAGGCTGTGTTATTTGATTGGTTATGTCGTGCATGGTTTGTTGAGGAGTGCTTTAACCTGCAGATTGAAGTCCTTTGAGCACATTGGTATGAGCAAGAAGATCGAGATGGAGTTTGGCACTTCTATCCATCGATCGAGAGGTCTTTTAGGTCGTGTTCAGTCAGGCATTTGGGGGCCTTCCAAGGAGGCATCATTGGGAGGTAATCGGTATTTGGTTTTCGTGGTTGGGGATTGTTCTAGGCATTGGTTGGTTGCAACTAGGTCCTATTGGTGTGAAGTCCTAGAAGTCAACAACAATTGGAAGAAGTGTATTGGCAGAAAGATAACCTGTTGTTCTAGCGTTGGTAGGGGTTCTTTTTTGCATTTGTGCCGAGCTCATGACAGTTTTAGACACTTCATTGATGTGGAGACATTAGAGCGACGAGATGAGATGATAGTTTTGTTGGGCCGTTCCTTACTGGAGGGGGATCAACATTGGTTGTCGAGTATTGGTTTTGGTTTTGGAGCTTCGACATATTTGGGTCATCTTGGTCATAGGTTGCCGACTGCTACGTGTGAAGATTTTTGATCTGGTGGAGCTGCTTCAGATTTTGGGTTGCGTCAGATATTTGGTTGCCAGTATTTGGTCACATCGAGGATGTGAGATTTGATCCGATTACATGTTTGGGATTCAGAGGTTCGTTTGATTATCAGTTAAGAGCTTCTAATTTTGTTCTGAGCAGGTATGTCATATTTGACTCTCGGTATGTAGAGAGTGTTGATCAGATCATTGAGATATCGCAGCGGGTGGAGGGTGATACTACTTCATATTGGGTGGAGATAACTCTACATACTCCAGATCATACTGCATCGTTTGGGATTCTAGCTGAGGTGACACAGTTTGGAGATCATTTGGATTTGGATGCAAATGATGAGTTGATTTTAGATTCGAGTGTAGCTGGTGGACATGTTTTGGATACGGTCATTGGTTCACCTCAGGTAGATGTGTTTGATTTGTTTCAGCTTGGGGTCATTGGGAGCGCTATCAGTTGTAGATCCGTTGATGATATTGGTGAAGAGTTATAAACTTTTCTATTTGATTGAGGGCCTTTGGAGGCCGTTTGGGTGAACTACGTGAAGTCTTGATTACTTGGGAAAGAGGATACGTAGGCAGTCATTTATGATGCAGCCGGTTTGGTGAGTTGATACCAACATTTAGAGTTTGTTCGCATTCTCGTTTGGGTTCTCGACTTGTTGTGGATTGAGTCCGTTGTCGTGGATTTATTCCACTTCGTACTGGATGCAACAAGTAAGACGTTTGATTGGTATTGGTGTCGGCTCAGTTTTGAAAAAACTTCTGCGAGGTGGAAAATTGTTGCATAGCAGGTTCCTAATTTGTTTTGGTAATAGGTTATTGGGATTTCTAATCTGTTTTGGTAACATTATTTCAAATCTGTTTTGGTAACAGATTATTAGGATTCCTAATCTGTTTTGTTTTTTATTTTAGAATTCCTAGTATGTTTATAATTTTAGGATTTTTATATATATAGAACAATTGGAAGAGAGAATTGAGAAGAAAATTGGGGATATTTGGAGCACAGAAAAGAGGTATTTTCTGAGCTATTGGTTAGTGTTTTATTTGGAGAGAATTAGAGATTTGTTGGTGAGATTAATTGGTGAGTTTGAGTGATTTGTAATCTCAGTTTGTACTCTTCTTCTCTATTAGTGAAAAACTCTATCCCCTTCTTGCCTCATGGACGTAGGCAACTTGCTGAACCACGTTAAAATTGGTTGTTTGTGTTTGTGGCATTGATTTGGTTCGTGTGGCCTTTTCTCAACGTTCGTTTGATTTGATTTCTCATAGCACATTGGTTTGGTTGTCTGACTTCCACAGCGCTCAACAGTGACCTCATTCATCTTGATGGTCGTTAGACCAGCGTTGAGTTATACTCATCATTGAGGAATGGAAACCTAAAATATCATCGTAAACATGTTGTCTGTGTACGTCCCTTTTGCATCAATATAGGGGGGAAAAGAATTGGAATAAGTCTTAATTGAAGCAATACGTGCATGGTATAGCTTATGAAGGACTGTCAAAGAAAACAATGGAAGCCGTCGCTAACCACCATGCCCTTGATAATTTTCTGATAGGTGAACGATTGGAGCAAGAAAACAACCTTGGCGTTATATATACTGGATCATGTTTATATGATCTCTTTAATTTAACTCATTTTTTATTTCTTTTTTTTAGCCCTCTGTTTCATTTTTGTATCTCTCCCTTTATTATTCTTGTTTATCTTGGTATGTATGGCATCTACGTTCCAATGTTATAAATATTTGATGTTATAAATATTTGTTTATCTTGGTATGTTTCATTTTTGTATCTCTCCCTTTATTATTCTTGTATCTCTCCCTTTATTATCCTAATTTGATGTCATCAGTATATTACACAGAATACTAAAAATGATTAAAAGTTGCCCAATACGGAATAGTACCACTGTATATTAACCCTCCAGGACAATTCAAGGAAAATCTGAAATTAACAATGCATCAGCACAATTACGTTATCCGGGGCAGAACTACTATTAATATTAACATTATAAAAGAAACAATATACGGGGTGACATTATTATTAATATTTAGTACATATGTACCCCATCCTTGAAAACAACCTATACCACTTCGGGGCCTGAGCGCCTTCAGATCATGGAATATATTGTGCATGACGCAGTTGGTCTTAGTTGATGGGAACGGGGTCCATCCCCATGATGAATTAATATGGATTTAATCCATGAAAATTTTGTGGTTGACTATATGCATGCATTGATAGATTGTCTTTTCCATGCATTGAGAAAAGGAATGGCTAGTCTTTGGACTTCCCCATATAATAAATGTGATGTACCCAAGAGGCATATTCTCTCTATAAATAGAGGGGGATGGTGAAGGTTGACAATAAGAAGCAAGAAGAAGAACCACATACAAATCTGTAATCCTCAAGTGAGTTTGAGAGAAAGTTGTAATCCTCAAGTGAGTTTGAGAGAAAGTGATCCTCAAGTTAAGTTATACCAACTTGAGAGAAGACCATTTGTAAGCTTTCATTTGATTATAGTGGAAACAGTGAAGAAGAGGCGAGTGAGGACGTAGGCTCAATTTGAGCTGAACCTCGGTAAATCTTGTGTGCGTAATCTCTCTATTTACTTTTGTATTTCTCTATTTTTTTTCTCTTCTATATTTGTTCTCATCTCATCACAAAGACGGGAAAGGTCTTGTTGTACTATTAATTTCCTAACAGTGGTATCAGAGCAAGGTTGCTAATTTTCTTGTGTTGAGATGGAGACTCCCGTCGGCGGCGTTCGAATGATTAGTTTGAATGGCCGCAATTGAATGATATGGAAGGAAAAGATGATGGATCTTCTATATTGCAATGACCTCTATGCGTCAGTTGAAGGTGAATCCTCCAAGCCAGAGTCCATGACGGTGGATGATTGGAAGAAGCTAGAGTGGGAAACCATCGGCATCATTCGGCGATGGGTGGATGACACTGTATTCCACCATGTGTCAAATGAGACTTCGACGAACAGCTTGTGGAAGAAACTTGAAGATCTCTACGAAATAAAGAATGTGGACAACAAAGCTTTCTTGATTCGGAAGCTTGTCAATCTCAAGTTCAAGGAAGGAAAGACCAATGACAAACAAGAAATGAATTAATGTGAAGTTGTTGTCAGTGACAATAAAATTGTGCTTTTCTTGGCATGTGAAGAAGACCGTGAAAAACTCACTTGCCAAGACTCAGAATGGGTAATTGATTCTGGTGCTTCCTACCATGCTACTCCTAGGAAGGACTACTTCACTTCGCTTCGTGAAGGTAATCTTGAAATGGTAAAAATGGGTAACAAAAACTCTTCTCAAATTCTTGGCATTGGAGATATTTGTGTTACTACTAACCTTGGAACAAAGATGGTTCTAAAAGATGTTAGATTTGTGCCCGATCTTCGTCTCAATATTCTCTCCACCGGCAAGCTTGATGAAGAAGGATACACGAGCAGTTTTGGTAAAGGATGTTGGAAGCTTACCAAAGGATCACTTGTATTAGCGAGAGGAAAAAAGTGTTGCACTCTCTATAATACTCAGCTTCACTTAGAGAATGATGAACTTGGAACAGTGGAAGGTACCTCTATGGATTTGTGGCACAAGCGGCTTGGCCACATGAGCGAGAAAGGGCTACAAACTCTCGTAAGGCGATAACTACTTCCATCCATGCAAGGTACAATACTATCCCACTATGATCACTGCTTGATTAGGAAACAACATCGGGTAGCTTTTGTTAAAAAATATAACAAAATGGAAACTGGCATATTGGACTTAGTCTAATCGGATGTATGCGGACCCATAAATAAAAAAAACTTTTAGTGGTGCCTCATACTTTGTGACCTTCATAGATGATGCATCTAGAAAGGTGTGGGTGTATGTCATAAAAACTAAAGATCAAGTCTTTGAAGTTTTCAAAGACTTTCATACCAAAGTTGAAAGAGAAACCGGAAAGCTCTTGAAGTGTATTCACACTGATAATGGTGGTGAGTATACTTCAAGGATGTTTGAAGACAATTGTTCTTTTTATGGCATTAGACACTAAAAGACTTTTCCACACACACCGCAACACAATAGGATTGCAGAAAGGATGAGCCGCATAATTGTGGAAAGGATAAGGAGTATGCTATCCTTAGCTAAATTACCAAAAATATTTTGGGGAGAAGTAGTGCGAGTAGCCTACTACTTAATAAACATGTCCCCCTAAGTTCCCTTTGATGGAGATATTCCTGAAAGAGTTTGGAATAGAAAGGATATTTCCTATTCTCACTTACGGGTGTTCGAGTGCAAGGCATTTGTACATGTACCTAAGGAGAAAAGAACAAAGCTTGATGATAAAGCTATTTCATGCATCTTCCTAGGATATGGAAATGATGAATTTGGGTATAGGTTGTGGGATCCTAAAAATAAGAAAATTGTGAGGAGCAGGAATATTATTTTTTGTGAAGATAAAACACTTGCTGATTTTGAAAAAGAATAGGAGCCACAAAACACTCATATCATCCCAGATCCAATCTCTACACCAGTTGTTTTTCCTTCTCCCATGCTAGAAAGTAATGATTTTCAAGATGTGTAGGAAGAAGAAGAAATTGCAGGTTCCCCAGGTTTTGATCAGGGGGAGCATGAACATCCAGAGCCACCATATATGGATCAGCCACAAGTACATCAATTGAGACGGTCAGAGAGAGAACGACAACCCTTAACTAGATATCCTGCTTCAGAATATACTATGATAACAGATGCAGGTGAACCGAAATGTTTCCATAAAGCGCAAGTTCATGATGATCGTGCAAAGTAGAAGAAAGATATGCAAGAGGAGATGGATTCATTGTATAAGAATCACACTTATGACTTGGTGGAGCTACCTAAGAACAGAAAAGCCTTGAAGAACAAATGGGTGTTACCTAAGAACAGAAAAGCCTTGAAGAACAAATGGGTGTTCAAAATCAAGAATGAAGGAAATGGCCAAGTCAAGTACAAAGCTCGCCCTTGAAGAACAAATGGGTGTTCAAAATCAAGAATGAAGGAAATGGCCAAGTCAAGTACAAAGCTCGCCTCATGGTGAAAGGTTTCATTTAGAAGCAAGGTGTTGACTATGAAGAAATTTTCTTTCCTATTGTAAAGATGTCTTCTATTTGGGTTATTCTTGGTCTTGTTGCTTCTCAAGACCTTGAAGTTGAGTAATTAGATGTGAAGACAACATTCCTCCATGGTGATTTGGCAAAAAAAAATCTATATAGAGCAGCCAGAGGGTTTTAAGGTAAAGGGCAAAGAACACTTGGTTTGTAAATTGAAGAAGAGCTTGTATGGAATCAAGCAGGCACCGCGACAATGGTATAAAAGGTTTAATTCTTTTATGCTTGACCATGAGTACAAAAGAACATCTGCAGATCATTGTGTTTATGTCCAAAAGTTCTCAGATGATTATTTCATTATTCTCTCTCTATATGATGATGATATGCTTGTTGTTGGAAAAGATAGGTCTAAAATTGATAGGTTGAAGAAAGAACTGAGCATGTCCTTTGACACGAAGGACTTGGAAGAAGCACAACATATATTGGGAATAAAGATTTCTCGAGACAGAAGTGCGAGAAAGTTGTGGCTATCACAAGAATTTCTCGAGACAGAAGTGCGAGAAAGTTGTGGCTATCACAAGAAAGATACATTGAACGTGTTCTGGAGAGGTTCAATATGTTAGTTGTGGCTATCACAAGAAAGATACATTGAACGTGTTCTGGAGAGGTTCAATATGTTGAACTCTAAGCCGGTCAGCACACCACTAGCAGCTCATTTTAAGCTAAGTACACAACAAAGCCATTCAAGTAAGAAGGAGAAGGAGGAGATGAAGAGCATTCCATTTGCCTCGGCTGTCGGAAGTTTTATGTACTTCATGATTTGTACAAGACCCGACATAGTACATGCAGTTGGAGTGATAAGTCGTTATCTTGCCGATCCTGATAAAGAATATTGGGAAGCAGTAAAGTGGATCCTAAGATATCTTAGAGGAACCTATAAATATTTTTTATGCTTTAGAGATGGAAAACCTATCTTAGAAGGCTACACTGGTTCTGATATGGCAGGTGACTTAGACAAAAGAAAGTCCACATCAGGATACTTATTTACCTTTGCAGGGGGAGCCGTATCATGGAAATCAAAGCTGCAAAAGTGTATCACTCTATTGACCATAGAAGCTGAGTATATCGCTACTACAGAAGCCAGCAAGGAGCTCTTGTGGATGAAGAATTTTTTGAAGGAGCTATCTCTCAAGCAAGAGAAGTACACTCTATACTGTGACAGTCAGAGCAACATCGACTTGAGTAAAAATGCTACCTATCACTAAAGGACAAAACATATCGACGTACGCTTTCATTAGATTCGTGATGCTTTGAAGAAACGTCTTATGCACATTAAGAAGATTGATACAAGCCAAAATCTGTCTGACATGATGACGAAGCCTCTACCAAAAGAGAAGCATGACCTATGCCGAAAAAAGGCAGGAATGATTACTGTTTGAAAACTTTCTCCTCATGAGGATGGAGGGAGAGATTGATGGGAACGGGGGTCCATCCCCATGATGAATTAATATGGATTTAATCCATAGAAATTTTATGGTTGACTACATGCATGCATTGATAGATTGTCTTTCTCATGCATTGAGAAAAGGAATGGCTAGTTTTTGGACTTCCTCATGCAATGAATGTGGTGTACCCAAGAGGCATATTCTCCCTATAAATAGAGGAGATATGGTGAAGGTTGACAACAATAAGCAAGAAGAAGAATCACATACAAATCTGTAATCCTCAAGTGGGTTTGAGAAAAAATTATAATCCTCAAGTAAGTTTGAGAGAAAGTGACCCTCAAGTTAAGTTATACCAACTTGAGAGAAGACCATTTGTAAGCTTTCATTTGATTATAGTGAAAACGGTGAAGAAGGGGCGGGTGAGAACGTAGGCTCAATTTGAGCTGAACCTCGGTAAATCTTGTGTGTGCAATCTCTCTATTTCTCTTTGTATTTCTCTGTTTTTTCTCTTCTATTTTTGTTCTCATCTCATCACAAAGACGGGAAATGTCTTGTTGTACTGTTAATTTCCCAACAATAATACCAGTAACTGAAACCATCATGTAATTGGGCTTAATGGAATAAATTGTGTCATTTGTTTATAACCGCCTTGTCGTGTTTTGGTAATGCACTCATTTTCTATAAACAGAGTGTCCTTCCTATTACTCTCATTTTCTCTTGCGAGAATTTCTCCGCGATCCATAATTTTATTTCTATTACTACATTGTTGGGAAATAGATTCTTTAGCTCTATGACTCAATTTTTTTTCTTTTTTTATTTGAGACCCCCTTAAGAATTTCCGAGTCTTCAACTTCCGTATTGAAGAAGATACATACTCTTTTTAATTATTACAGAGACTTATTATCATGTAATTGCATTGAAAATAAAAACCAAAAATATGGAAGAATACATATGAATTTTTAAAAAAAATTCAAATATGCAAGATCAGGAATGTAAATAATAATAATAAATAGGTATGCATTTAAATATGTTGATCTGGTTTGTAAAAATTAATCACATGATGCATTTAAATATGCAAAGAATAGGTAATTAAAAAAATCAAAAAACAAACCTTTTGTAATTTTCATGTGGATACAGACAAAATCCAATAGCTTTAACCTGACACTTCACAATCGCATAAACAGTATAACGTAAGATCTCCTAAATAACTCTAATTAAACAATATAAAATCATTAAATTTCAAGTTTACATACGCGATATGGAAAACAAAATGAATGAGATTTTCAGATTACCTAAGAGAAGATTAATATAACTGAGTCCTGCACAATCAACACCAATGCTAAAATCTCGAAGATATTTTACCGCGAAATTGTTAACTAAAAGAATTAAAACTTATACCTAGCATATCATTTCTCTCTATTTTTTAAATTTTCAAATAATCTATGAACTTGATAACTAAAAATTAGGCATGTACATGTTTGCATAAGATATATATTTTGGTTACTACACAAAAAATTGCATATGATAAGATAAGCTACCATAATTGATTCTAAATCTACATGTTAAATTTGATCTACAGAAATTAGTTTTAGACGAATGGGTAAGATTTATATGTACAGCTAGGGTAGAAATTAGATAACGATGATCGGCTAAGGCAGAATTTAGATAAAGATGGATGGTTGTTAAATATATCCACATTTCAAAAAATTAGTTGAAGGAAAATGCTAACGTGCCAACCTCTGGAGAGGCTAAAGTCATTTGATTTTTCTTTACAGTGTGTTTGGATGGGGGTACTTAAGGAGGGTAGGGGAAGGGAAATAGAGAGTTAACTCTGTTTAGGAGTTTTTTTATTTTTTAAGAGGGCTAGTGTAGGGGAGGGGAGGGGGAAAAGGTCCAATTTTATTCCCCTCCAAATGGGGGGTTGAGAAGGGAAAGGGAATTAATTATAAAACGTTTAACATATAAAGATAATTTGACCTCTTATATCATTATAGATCAACAGCTAAGATTTAATTTCAAAACCCTTCTATCCCATTCCATTCTCATTACAAAACTCCCAAACAAGATATTATATTTTCCCTTCCCATATCTTATATTTCCTTTCTTTCCCCTAGTAAACTCCTAAACATAGTGTTAGAGTATACATTAATAAAGATATGTACATGCGTGTTAAAATCTAGAAGAACTTTAGCTTAGAAGTAGCAGAAATACTTAGATGGCGGTTGTCTATTTATTGTAACTACAAAGAATACAAAATTGCCTAATCAAAATGATGTGAAAAGATGAACTCTATGTACTTCAAAATATATCAATGTTCTAGTAGTACTAATGTGTACATGCCAAAAAGGAAAAGCAAGCAATTATGAATAGTCTAACAAGGATACACTCTAGTGAGTATCTTCAACCAGCTTCAGATGCTCCTCGAGTTAAATTCGATTGCTTCTGGTAGTACCATCTTCTTGGTTAGACGATAAGCTAAGGATGGGTTACTGTAAATATATAAAGATATATCATCTTTCATATATAACATGTTATGACAAACTCCCTAAGATAAGCTAATATCAATCACACGAGAGCACGAAAAATATCAAAAACACACGAACACAAGATATACGTAGTTCGGCTTGTAGCCTACGTCCACGGACGAAGGAGGAGAAAAGCTTTACTAATTGTGAGTAATACAAAGTGGAACCTCTATATCTCTCAATCCTAAAATAACACCCCAAAAACCTAATACAACTCTCAACTAAAGGAACAAAAGAGAAGAATATCAAATAGGCTTCACAAAAAACTATCTCTTCTTGATTGGTGCTCTGAAGATTGATGCATCCAATTGGCTTGAAAGATTGTTCTTATATAGCCTTGAAGATCTCAGCTCCTTGTTGTCTAAGGAATAAGAGTTCTAATAGGAATAGAAGTCCACATGTCCTAAAACCCAATAAGAGTCCAAGTAGAAATAAACCTCTAATTGTTCGCGGGAAAAGTTGGTGTTTTCTTCATTATCGATGTCATTGCACTCAGTTAACAACTTTATGCGTTACAAAGAGATCCGGTCTTTTTATAAGATCCGGCTTACAATGAAAATCAAAATAAAACAAAGAAATCAAAATTACAACTTCTCTCTTTTACCGAACAAATCACAAGATCCTGTTATCCGGACTCTTGCTTCTGTGGGTTGTTTGCCTGCGCCGGGGTTGCCTACCGTGGACCACCGCGTGATCTGGATCCAAGCAGATCTACGACGTATTACGGGTATTATCCCACCAAGGAGATAATAGCCGGGAGGGATCGTTTCACCAAGGAAACGACCGCTCGAATCTCGGGATCTAAGAGCCAAGCTTAGATCCGGAGTGTAACGACGTAGATCTGAGAATTAGACTCTCTCGAACTCCTGCCTTTTTCGGTGCGGGTGCTCGCTAAGAATCAAATCCGGGTCTCCAAGTCTTCAAGCCTTCAGATCTCCGAGTTGAGGTAACAATCCGTAGCCCGGGTCTTTATTTGGCAGTATTTCCGCCTCGGTGTTTGAGTACAAATCTATTTTGTCGTTGGACGACTCGTTGACTTTCCGAACTGTTGGATTGGTTCCACAGGCGAACATATGCCGTTGTTTGTGTGCTTTATCGCCTCGTCGCTCGAACATCCGTTGATTTGTCGAACCATCATGCTGAACCATGCTAAGGGACCTATAGGTAATTTTATACGCCTACAGATACCCCCTCCAAAGTGTTTCAGCCTCATTCTTTTATAGAAGAGTCTGGAATGCTTTGGATATGATTGCCCCTACCCTTTGTCAGTGTAACGGGACCTGGAATGACCTTCGTTCTGTATTCCTTCAATCCCTCAGGTCATTCAGTGCTTCGTAGAATGCCTGTATGGGTTCCGGTGCTGCATTTATTGTCTGACCGTTGTTGGAATTTGAACTTGAAGTCGATTCCTGATTTTCCAATCTTTAACTCGTGTTGGTTGGTTCGACGTGCAACTAACGCTCGATTGTCGGTGTTGAATCCTCACTTGTGACACGTTGTCCGACGTCGTGTTATTGAGTTATCCTTAAGAATATTTTTAGAAAAATATTCTCCAGGAACTTCTCAACAACAATAGGAAATAGTTTATACTCGTATACCTTATTGGAGTATTTCCGTGCTCAAAATAAGCTGAACCGGCTTGAAAATGAGCCAAAAAAAGGCAGTAATTTGGCTCAAAAAATTTCTTCCGTTCCTTCCGAATGTGTGGGAGAGACAGGAATAAACCAAGGATGGGACCCTTAGTTGATTTGAAGTCGTCTCGACGCTTAATTCAGTCTCTTTTGAACTGATTTGGATTGGTCCGGTTCGGTTCAACTTGGTCCGGTTCACCTTGGTCCACATTATAAAAGGGGGTCTCTTTTCCTCTTTTTCTCTCTTTTTCTTCTCCTCTCTAGGGCCGGCCCCCCCTCATCCCTATTTTTGATTTTTCTTTTCCCTCGAGCGTCCTTTCGCCATCCAAACATCGTAGTGGTCTTAGACCTGGTCTTCCTTTGGATCCTTGACTGAGAAATCCTTCAAAAAATCATTTTTTAGAATTCCTCTCAGACCCCTCGAGCACGTGGTGAAAGTTTCCTAAAAGGTCTCATCTTCGTTGGATCTCGAGCCTTTCTTCAGGTAAATCTTCCACAATTTGGATCTTTTTCATGCTCAATTTAATTCATGCATTTGTGGGGTTATATGTGAGGGTTGAGGGTGTGATTTGATGCCTCGAGCTAATCTTTCAGGGGGGTAAAAATGCAATTTTGAGGGGTTTTTATGCAAAAATTTAGGGCTGAAATTATTTTTTAAATCTAACCCTTTGAGTTATTTTGCAGGCCGTCATGTCTCGCGCCTCGAGAGGTCGTTCCCCTGCCATGTCGGTTGATGGCGCGCCTCCCTCTTATGCTGGTGAGCTACTTTTTGCAAATAAACCCTTTTTTTCTTATAAATTTGTAAATTGACCCTTTTTTAAACCCCACGTTGTTCTCCTTGGCGAGGCAATCGGGAAGAGCCTTGATTCTCCTTGGTGAGGATCGACGCTTCAAAGATATGTTTTGCTTGGTCAAAACCATATCTCAAAATTAAAGGGGGCGATTTGACACTACATTGCGTTTTATAAGGCAGGGATATGTTGTCGACATACCCTGTTTTGTGATTGTACAATGTGGCCAAATCGTCTCACCCTTTATAAGGCAATGACTCTATCTTAGCTATTTGTAAGATGAGTTCAATTTCCTTTTATAATCGAGACTAACCAGTGTTTAACTGTCTATTTTGCAGTGGGGTACCCTTCTGGATCATTCCCGTCCCACGCAATATATGGACGGCGTGGCGAGCATTATTCGAACTCCAACGATCCTTCCCCTATTCCAGCTACCCCTCAGTTTGCTTCGGACACGTCGACTGAGGTTGCCCAAGTGGTGAGGGAAGGTGGTCATCGAGCTATTCGCCAGCTAATCACAGATGCGCCTTTTGTGAAGGACGCCAGCTCTACTCAGCCTCTTCGAAAGAGCGATTTCCTATTTGGTGATTCTGTCGATGACCCAGAAGCCGTATTCATTGGTGCTGAGCATTGGCTTCACAAGACCGGCAATGGCTTCATATACTTGCCGGAGATTCCTCGGCATCGTTCATTGACTGAGCTCAGATGTCAGGCTGTGACACGGGAGATGTCGTGGCGCTTGACAGAGGATCATATGAGTGTCCATTGCGGCTATATCACTCATTCGGCGGTTCCTGGTTCGTGCAGAAGTCGTGTTACCGGATTGCGTCCTGGTGTATTGGGGCTGGACGAACCACCACGTAACGAGTTCCTTGCTACCGCTTCCACTTTGAGGAATCGTCTCGCTGTTCTGGGACGGGAGATACAGGCGACACGTCACAGGTTTTACGGTTGGGTCCACTCTTCGGACAAGTCTTGGTGGAGCCGCATGACGACATACGTCTTGAGCCGATGGGGCGAGGAGTTGCATGCTTGCGGTTTGTATGCAGCCGTTCGTGCCACCGTGTATGGCTTGCCTATCAGTTTGAGACATTTCTGTGCTTTGTTCGAGCTATATAATCCAGACTCGAACACTTTTCTGACCCGGCAGGGGGAGTTAGGCTTGGCTCTTCACGAGATGCACAGGATTTCTGGCTTGTCCATGGGACAGATGCTATACCAGGAGTACTTTCCTTCCAGTCATGAGTTGAGCCAATTAAAAGATCGCATGCCTGACCGTTATGAGACTCTATGGGACCTCACTTGTCATTACCATATTGCTTTGGCACAGTCGGAGCCCTTAGCAAAGAGGACCAAGGTATGTGTGAGTCTGAAACAATTTGCGAACTACTTGTTCAAGAATCTGGAGAGCACTCATGGCGAGGATATTTGTGAGCTGGCCCCATTCACTCCTTCAGAGGTGAACAGTCTACTGAAGAAGATCGGCGCTCAATCTTACACCACCGGCGGTCCTGAGGGTGGCTTTCCTGCGAAGACCAAGTTCAAGTCATTCTTGTGGCACGCTACCGCACCAATTCGACCAATGACACTTCTTGCTGGCTTTCTTGCTATCTGGTTGAAAAAGTGCGTGGTTCCATATCAGTCTGGCGACGCCTTGCCCTTGGAGGTACTTTACCCAGCAGTTCAGCTCGCCTATAAGAAGGAACTCTCACTTCTTCCGGTGATGGTGGCTAATATTCACCGAGGACTTCGACAGCTTTCCAGTGCGTTCACACGGAAGGAGACCGATTTACCAGGTCAGATTCCCACGCTTAAGGTGGAGCTCCCGTACGCTTATCTGATGGCCTGGTTTGTCCTTCATCGCTCGGATATGATGTCGGTGCCGAACGCCACAGACCATTCTGTTCCCCTGCTACAGTTGCTTGAGAATGGCAGGTGGGAGGGCCGCGGATTTTCTGATGTCAGACAGCAGTTGCAGGTCCATAAGTGTTGGGCATTCTCTACTTGTTTTCCGCAGTTCTCCGGTCGATATGGTGAATGCTTGATAGATGATGAGAGGCCTAGAGAGTACCGGACTTATTTAGACATCGGCTGCTTCAACTGGCTAGTGAATATTAGGCCCGGCTATCTGACTTTCCGGGTGAGGGATCAGTGCTTCATCGAACCATATCTACCGTGCCGATTCGCTCGCCAGTTTGGCTATGACCAGCTTTACATTGGGAATCCTCGTCAGCAGCTTCGTACTCATAGTGGTTTGATAGACGGTCTCCGCGCTTGGTTGTGGACCGTGACTGGCTGTACTGGTGTTAGATTTAGTCTCCCGAGTGCTGACCGGCAGTTGAACCTTACTTTCTTGAGCTGCAAATGGTTGTTAGCAGCCAACAAGACTATCCCTGTGAAGCCAATCGCAGAGTTAGAGGCTGAGGCAGCTTCCCAGGTTGATTCCCGCAGGATTCGGGAAAACGCCCGGGCACAGAGGATACGGAACAAGACTCGTCGGATTGACGCAGAGGGACAGAGGACATTCTATTCCACAGACGAGGCTTCAGGCGGGGATCCCGAAGATTACGATGACTTTTCCGAGCGAGGTTTGCACTTCATCTTTTTCTTCTATCTTCCAGAAGTGTTGAAACTGACTATGGTTTGATGTTCCAGAGACCACAGTTGCTCAGGATGAAGATTTCCGTTCTCCTCCCCAGGCGAGACCTTCGATCCCTATTGCTAGGCGGAAGAGATTGGCCCGCAAACCTCGTGTAGCTTCACGAGCATCTGACATGGATCTGGCTGGAGATGACCCTATTAGTGACAGAGGTAACGTCTACTCTTTGAACCATTTTCTTGGTTATTCTGAACATTGACTCATGCTTTTCCATTTCTATATAGGAGTGCGTGGGGAGGATGAGATGAGTCCCGATCCTGTTCCCTTATCTCCCGATGAGTCTGACCCACTACCCCCTGTAGAGAAGTCTACAGGGGTTGCTGACATTAGGGAGGAGATCAGTGTAGGACCAGATTCTGTGAGTCAAGGTACATCTATCACTGACAGCGTATTTCTTTAGATAATACATTAATGAATTTGTGTATCCTCTAACTGTCCTCTACTCCTTGCTCCTTCAGATAATTTGCAGGAGGCGAACCTTGGAAACGAAGAGGCTGATGCACCCGTGAGAGGTAACTCATTTCCATTAGTTGTAGTCTCTTCATTATTCTTTGGCACTTATATTCTTTTATGTCAGATTTCTCCATCGACGATTTTGACGAGGGAAGCCTGTTTGCGGACACTCCTATGATGCACTACATATATAGCTCACCTCAGATTAATGACCAGCTACCTGGAGACATGTTTCCTGAGTCCGCATTTGCTAACAATCCTGAGGATGGTTCCTTTGAAGGTATGTGCCTCCTGCTGAGTTGATTATAGGACTAGTCGACCTTGACTAATGCAGCTATAATGTAACGCCTCTGCGAATTCTGTTTTGAATTTGACAGGAGCTTTTGTTGAGAAAGACCATGTTGAGCCGGCTGTGCGACCAACTCCACCAGTCGATGCAGCTACAGTTGTTACATCTCCATCACCCCCAGTGACTCGAGGGGAAGGAGGTATAATTTAATTAGCTGAGCGATGCCGTTCATTTCCTCATTGAGGCTTTTGACGAACTTCTCTTCTTTGTGTAGGGCTTCCTTCTCAGCTTCATATCCTCGTTAAGGAGTTGTTATCAGGGGATGACCCTGAGAAGATCATCATCAGCGTAGAAGTCCGCTCTTATTTCTCCTCCCTGACTGTTATAATTGGCAAACTCCTCCACGACGGACTTTCTCTTCGCCAATTTAAGCCCTACCTCGATTCCAAGATAAACTTGATTAGGGACATAGGATGTCCGGATCTAGCGACGGCTATGGTTGATGACCTTGATCGCTTAGAGCGTGAGCTTCAGATGTTTCATGAGCTCCGGGATACAGGTGCCTCTTCATTCGTTGCTGCCGAGTTGGATGCTCGCTTACAGACATGGCGCAGTACTCGGATGGTTGCTGAGCTCGAGATTCAGGTGCAGCGGGACCGCATAGATCGAGTTGAGGCTGATTTCGCCACTAGATCTTCTTTCCTCGAGGAGCTTGATTCTCAGATAGATCAGCTCCGACGAGAACTCCGTGAGAAGGAAGACACAAAGATGCAGAATCAGCAAGCAAATGCTGCTTTATCTGATGAGCTGAAGTCCTTGAAGCAGAGACTGGCTGAGACAGAGGAGGATGCTGTGAGGACTTTAGCTGCGAACGAAGAGTCTGTTAGAGCTGAGTTGCAGGAGGAGCTTAGACGCTCTTATGACGAGAAGTTATCTGAATTCAGTCAGCAGATTCTTAGCCATGGGCTTGATGTATGATTTTATTTGCTGAAAACCTTGACATTTGATTCTCTTTAGTGGAATTGGTTTTTATCTTTATCTTTATTATGATTCCTCATCACGTTTGAAATGATTGACCATAATACTCATAGGATTTTTGGCAAACCCCCAGCCTTCAACGGGTTTGATTAGCCTTTACCGACTACCGTTTGAGTCGGGCTAGCATGCGGATTATCGGAATCCGTTCCGCATGTAACGTTGTGCTAAGGGAATGAACTCCCTTAGACTTCGTGCTATGATGTCGAATACATAGACTTCGCCATTGTTACGGGAATAGGCTACCCGGCGACACGTGTTAGGTGTTGACTTTAGGATTTTTGGCTAACCCCCAGCCTTCAACGGGTTTGATTAGCCTTTACCGACTACCGTTTGAGTCGGGCTAGCATGCGGATTATCGGAATCCGTTCCGCATGTAACGTTGTGCTAAGGGAATGAACTCCCTTAGACTTCGTGCTATGATGTCGAATACATAGACTTCGCCATTGTTACGGGAATAGGCTACCCGGCGACACGTGTTAGGTGTTGACTTTAGGATTTTTGGCTAACCCCCAGCCTTCAACGGGTTTGATTAGCCTTTACCGACTACCGTTTGAGTCGGGCTAGCATGCGGATTATCGGAATCCGTTCCGCATGTAACGTTGTGCTAAGGGAATGAACTCCCTTAGACTTCGTGCTATGATGTCGAATACATAGACTTCGCCATTGTTACGGGAATAGGCTACCCGGCAACACGTGTTAGGTGTTGACTTTATCCCTACTTAGGCTTCGGGATAAAATACCCCAGAATCGGACTCTGGTGTCTTTTTGTTCGGAAAAAGACTAAACCGGCGACGCGTGTTAGGCGTCGGCATATCCTTTCTTAGGATTCAGGATGAAATTCCCCATGCGTGTAAGGCATGGATTTTGGTGTTATTAATAACAACCTGCCGCAATGTTGAATATGCGGACGAGTGTTCTTTTTAACGGTTAAGAACTAACCGGCAGCGCAGGTTAAGCGCAGACTTATCCTTGCTTAGGTTTCAGGATAGAATACCCCAGAATCGAACTCTGGTGTCTTTTTGTGCGGAAAAAGACTAAACCGGCAGCGCGTGTTAGGCGCAGACTTATCCCTGCTTAGGATTCGGGATAAACTTCCTAGGATGAATCCTAAATTGATAAATTTCGGAAAAGATCGATGCGGGAAAGGCAGAATTTTATATTCTATTTCCCGGTCTTCTTTTAGGGTGAAGGCGAACCCGAAAACAAGGAAGGAAGAATTTTATATTCTATTCCCTGATCCTGGAAAGGAAGAATTTTATATTCTATTTCCAGCGAGGAAGAAACTAGAAGTGGGGTGTCCACTCCGAGAATCTGGAAAATTTAGATAAACTTGCCTTTTATAGGATGAGTTATCTAAACTGAAAATGGGTTCTTCGTTTATCGAAGTGGAATTTTCAACTCCGGTTATAACCATGAACAAGGTTTAACCAAAGAGAAAAAGGGAAGGAGTTCTTTCGTTTATCGAAAAGGGACTCCGAACTGAAAGTGGACCTCTTGCTCATGGAGAGAATCAAGAGGGCCAGAAAAACATTTTTGGTGGACTCACTGTCAATTGAAATTGATCAGTGAGGGATTTTGGTGGTGACAATGATTTTGGGTTATCCTCTAGAATATTAAGTGTAATATTCTTCAAGGAACTTCCCGGTAAACGAGTTATCCTGAATGTACTAGGGATAGTACTTTTTCAGGAACTTCCCATTTATTGGCATTAATTGCCTGGCGCCCTCTTGAGTAATCAGGCGATATGCGCCGTTTGAATAGACTGTGTCTATTACAAACGGTCCTTCCCATTTGGGTTCGAATTTACCTTTCTTCTTGGAGGTGAGAATTATTGGTCGGCGAGCAGCGAGGACCAGATCTCCTTCCTTGAAGCTTCTCTGTCGGACTCTTTTGTTAAAAGCCCTTGACATCCTGGCTTGGTAAAACTCGATGTGTTGTTGAGCCTCCAAACGCTTTTCATCCAGCCTCTCGAGCTCTTCGAGACGCTTCTGATGTTGTTCTTCGGTCGTCATCTCCGTTGCGAGAGCGATCCGAAGGGAGGGAATTTGAATTTCCAAAGGTAGCACCGCTTCGCATCCATATACTAACGAGTACGGAGTAGCTCCCGTAGGAGTGCGTATGGTGGTGCGATAAGCCCAGAGTGCTTCACCGAGTTTATCGTCCCAGTCTCGTTTATTGGTCTTCACGAGCTTTGACAAGATCTTGATGATCGTCTTGTTAAACGCCTCCGCTAATCCATTCGCGGCGGGATAATAAGGTGTTGATGAAACATCTTCAATTTTGAACTTGTCGCAGAATCTGACGAAGGCATTGCTTATGAACTGTGGACCGTTGTCATGAATGATCCTTCTTGGCACGCCGTGTCGGTAAATGACATGATGCTTGATGAAATTGATGACGTTGTTCGTCTTCACTTCTCTAAGCGGAATCGCTTCAGCCCACTTTGAGAAATAATCTGTGATCGCGAGGATGAACCGATCACCTTTGACTGAAGGGGGAAAAATAGGACCGACTATGTCCATGCCCCAAGTCTCGAACGGCCAAGACGTGGTTGACGTGTGCAACTGCTCTGGCGGTTGATGCATATAATTCGCATGTATCTGGCAAGCGTGGCATTCTCGTGCGTATTCGATTGCGTCACGAACCATCGTTGGCCAGAAATATCCCATCCTCCTGATGCGATCATACAGTTTAGGACCGGGCTGATGCGCACCACATTCTCCTTCGTGTGCTTCCTTAAGAACTTCCTTTGCTTCTCTGTTCGAAAGGCATCGGAGTAAAAGACCGTCGTACCCTCTACGGTATAATGTATGGGTTTCAGTATTATAGAAGAATCTTGGAGCTCTTCGGCGGATTGATTCCTTTTCTTTTACATCCTCTGGCAAGATACCATATTGGACGTAGTCGATGATAGGAAAACGCCAATCTCGGGACTCAGACCCAATTTGAGTTGAATTCACCTCTTTGGCGTTCACGTTTCTATCCTCTTCTTCTTCAATCTCCGTACTGTATATGGGTACGCAGAGTTGATGCGTCCGTACTGTGACTAACAGCTCAGCTTCGGGAGGCTGTGCCAGTGATACTGCTAGTGCCGCCAGTGCGTCTGCATAAGCGTTCTGGAGACGAGGGATGTATTCAATAAAGAATTCTTCGAAAGATTCCGCCATTTTGATGGCTTCCTGGTGGTACGGGATCAGGTCTTGATTCCTGACTTCATACTCACCGCGAACTTGGTTGACTATCAATTGCGAATCTCCAAAAGCTTCGAGATATTCGACCCCCAGCTCTTTGGCGAAACTGAGTCCAATGAGAAGCGCGTTGTATTCGGCAACATTATTGGAGCACGGACTAGTCAACGAATAAGCCCGAGGCATCACGTGCTTTCCAGGGGAGATTAAGACGACTCCAACTCCAGAGGAAACTGTAGGACATCCCGGGGTTATTACTCTATTAACTGCCCTTGAGGCACCATCGAAGTATAATTGCCATACTTGTTGGTGTGATGTGGTGTTAACCTCGTGGGTTTCATCCGGCAAGTCATCATATACTTCTGCCGTATCTGTGGTCGGGTTTGCCGCCAAAAGGTCACAAATCGCCTGTCCTTTTATCGACTTCTGCTGCTTGAAGTGCAAATCGTATTGGGACAAGAGAAGGGCCCACTTCGCTAGTCGCCAATTCATAGAGGCCGGTTGCGTCATAAACACCCGTACTGGATTAACGTTGGAGATAACGTAGATCGTCTGTCCCACTAGGTAATGCCGCATCTTTTGCATCGCAAATACCAATGCAAGGCATTCTTTCTCAATCATCGGATATCGAGACTCAGCGCCTACCAAGGTCCGACTGAGGTAATAAACTGCCTGTTCGTGACCGTTATCATCGTCTTGCGCTAGTAAGGCACTTATCGAGTGGTTCATCGCCTTGAGATAAATCAAGAACGGTTTACCAGATTTCGGTGCAACGAGAACAGGAGGGTTCGCCAGATATGTTTTGATATCTTCGAACGCTTTTTGGCAGGCATCATCCCAGATGAATGATACTCCTTTCTTGTTCAGCTTAGAGAACGGTTGGCACTTCCCAGAAAGATTTGAGATGAAACGCCGGATATAAGCTAAACGCCCTTGCAATCCTCTGAGTTCTCTCAGATTCCTCGGGGGCTGCAATTCATGTATCGCCTTCACCTTATCAGGATCGATATGTATACCCTTAGTGGTGACGACGAACCCAAGAAATTTTCCGCTGGACATTCCAAGAAATGATTTAGTGGGGTTCATCTTCAACTGATGACTCCTCATGAGATCGAACATTGTCTTCAAATCCTTGATGTGATCTTCCTTGTTGCGGCTTTTCACAACCAAATCATCAACGTAACATTCGACTGTTTTCCTGAGATGTTCTTGGAAAATCTTAGTCATCGCTCGCTGGTATGTGGCACCGGCATTCTTCAGGCCGAAAGGCATCACCGTATAGCAGAAAACGCCGAGGGGTGTTCTAAACGCCGTATGCTTCTCATCCTCTGGATGCATCTTGATCTGGTTATATCCCGAAAATCCATCCATGAAGGACATCCTCTCAAATCCACATGTATTGTCGATAATGACATCCGTGATCGGGAGAGGGAAATCGTCTTTCGGACATGCTTCATTCAGGTTCCTGAAGTCGATGCAAATCCTGATTTTGCCATTCTTCTTCATGACGGGAACGATGTTGGCTAACCAGTCTGGATGTTGTTCCTCTCGGATAAATCCTGATTCGATCAACTTCTTAACCTCTGCCTCAATGGCTTCCATAATCTGCGGACGAAACCGTCTTTGCTGTTGCTTGACAGGTTTGGCATCCGGCTTGATATCGAGGCGGTGCATTGCGACATTGGGGTCGAGCCCTGGCATGTCTTCATAATTCCATGCGAAGACGTCGATATATTCCCTGATGAGAGCAATCAATTCCTCCTTCTCATCTGGGGGAAGACTGTCGCTGATGAATATAGGCTTTGGGTTAGCTTCATCACCCATGTTAATCTGGACTATTTTATCTTCAGTGGGTGGTTCTCTTTGCTCGAACCTATCGCCATACTGCATATTCAGATGGTGAACCCACGGGTCTTCCCATGTTGGCATTTGATCGTCGTCTTCCATGGTGGATGGATCAGCTGTAGTCATGTTCGCCATTAGGGTTTTGAAAACTTCTCCCAGACTTGTATCGGAGTCCCACTCTGAAGCATCGGGAGAGTATCCCTTCTTGGCTTTGTTAGCAATTTGATCGATAATTTGCCAACCACATTCGTCATCTGATGAAACATAACCTAAGCCTCGCCCATATTTATAATAATCCTCAGGTTTACCTTTTGGTACATATACTGCTTTGGCTGGATTACGAGGACCTCGATCGAAGTATAAACCTTCTCCGAGTGTGAAATCGTAGCCCTGCTTTTCCATGAGCTTGCGCGCTTCTGGACTATACTTGGATAGATGTCGACCAGGTTTGTCATCATCTTCGTCTTCACTTAGGAAATGATCTGGTAACGGAGAGCTTTTTCCTTTACCGTAAATCACTTCTTTAGCACCTCTTACTTTGTTCGGGATGACCATGGTTGTTCCGAAAGAATGCTGGAGGTGTTCCTTCGTTACATAGGATGATCGGATCGGCATATACAACTCAGGATTGTCGTACAGCTCTTTTATCACATCATCAAGAGACAAGGAGTACTCTAAATCATCTTTTATTGCAATATCGGCAAGTTGCCAGTTACAACCTCCATCTGACGATTGTTCATCGTCAAGATTGATTACAAAGGGTACAATGTCATTTAAAACAAAACCGCCATTGTAATCGAATCCGGCTTCAGAATCAGCTTCTTCTCCGCTGTCTGTGCCCTGGGCCGATGGTTCAGTATCGGATTCGTTACCATAAAGGAGAGAATCGGTGAAATAATTCTCATACCCCTTGAATGGTTGCTTATCCGCGACCACCGTCCTAACCTCATTGTCAGTGTCGACATACTTCAAACACTGATGGAGAGTAGAGGGAATTATCACGTTACTATGGATCCAAGGCCGACCCAATAGTAAGTTGTACGAAGTCTCCGCATCGATCACATAACACGTGACTTCTGTCTTCAGATCTCCCATCTGGCACTTCACCCGGATCTTACCCAAGGGTCTTGACCCACTAGTGTTGAATCCATAAATAACAGTGCCTGTGGACGCCAACTTGCTTACTGGGATGCCGAGGAAATGCATCAATCGAAGCGGCATAATACTCACAGCAGAACCCGGATCCACTTGGATTCGGTTGACTTGGCTGGAGCCAATGTATCCGACGAAATATAACGGCCGATCGTGGTTCGAATTCTTCGTCTGCATATCTTCTTTGGTGAAAGTAATGCAGGGAAGGTTCTTAGTCGCTATGTTGCACTGTTGACTCAGCGGTTCTGGCTGTTCAGGTATCGGCTTGACTTGAGTCAGAAATACCTCTGCATTGGCCAAAGCTTCTTGTAGGGCCTCCCTGGTTTCTTTGGATAATCGCAGCAACTCATACAGCGTTATCCGTGCAGGAATGTTGGCTAATTGCGCCATAATGTCGAAGCTATGCGGAGTCTTCGAGCTTTCCGGTTTGTCTCTTCCAATTGGACGACTGAAACGAGACTGCTTCGGATTCTGTACCTCTTGGGGATTCTTCTCTTTTGGTTTATTCACCGGTTGTCGTAGAGCTTCTTTACCCGGTGTGGGACTTGCAATCACTCCCATCTCCGTGAGAGTTTTGGCTGGTCCCCGCTTGTTCACCCCCTGCTCACTAGGTGGCGGATAATTGTAGTGGTATTCATTTCCGCTCCGTGTCGCAAAAGCTTCTTGTTCTTCTTCAGAGAGCAGGAAAGTGGAGATTCTTTCGTCATCTTCCCCTGGGATAGCAGAGACTCCATAACAAGACTTCCCTTTTCCTTTAGACTTCCTCCCGGATGACGAACCGGCCCATTGTTCATCTCCAATCAGATCTGGATGAACCCAAAGGATTTCGCCATTTGGGGTTGTGTGCGGCACAAGTCCCTTTTGGCGCTGTCCGTGCGGATCGTCATTCACCGTCTTCATCCCGACTTTGGTGACGCGTTTTGGCTCGAACCAAGTTGTAGGCACCGACCCAAAACTGATTGACACTGCGTTGGCCCCCACATTCTTGGCTGGTTTCGGGGTTATGACTCCTACGTCGATTAACGCCTGGATCTTGTCCTTGAGGTGGTAGCATGATCTCGTAGGGTGGTGGACCGCTCTGTGGTACGCGCAGTACTTTGGATCCGTCACTTTGCTGGCCCCTTCTTGATCCACGATCGCCGGCAACTGGATCTTGTTGTTCTCCAACAGGTATTTGAAGATGCCGGGAACTTCATCATCCTTGAAGGAGTACACTTTAGGAAACCTCGGCTCCGCAGATTTCTGCTTCTGAGGCCGTTGTTGCCATTGTCCTCGAGATTGTTGGGGTGCTTGTTGCTGTGGCTGCTGTTGCTGTGGTTGCAATTGAAAGGTTTGATTAGCATCAACTGCATTAGCTTGTGCCTTACCTTTCCCCCGTGGGACGAAGTTTTGCTTTGGAACACTCGTCGCCGGTTGGCCTCTTTCCGCCTTCTTCCTCTTGAGGAATCGCTCAGCTTGCTCTCCCCGGACTTTCAAGTCCTTCCATGTATTGGATGGTGCTGTCCCCATTGCTTCTAGCACGTCCAACGCGAGGTTGTTGTGGCAGGTCTGGAGGATGAATTCCTCGGTGATCGGGTCCCGGCAATTCATCGCCTTGTTCCGGAATCTTTTGACGAAGGTATCGACTAACTCTCCGTCCTTCTGCTTCTCATCGAGCAACGATCCGATAGATATCTCGGTGTCGTCGTCGAAGAAGTTGGCCAGGAACTTGGTCTCCATGTCATCCCAGCTGTTTACGCTGCCTGGCTTGAGGCGGCGATACCAATCGAAGGCGGCTCCGCGAAGAGTGCCGACGAATGACCGCACCATCAGAGGCTCATTACCAGAGATCACCCCCAAATGCGATTTGAAGTAAATCAAATGCTGGGTAGGTGAACCCATCCCATTAAACGGCGTGAAGTTAATTAGATTAAACTTCGCCGGATATGGGATCGATTCCCATTCTCTTGGGTATGGGCAAGGAATGCCTGTTTTCTTCGTCTCTTGAGCGGAAATTAGTGTGTTGATTTTGCTCTCGAGGTTCTTGATCTTCAGGTTTTCGCCGGTTTCTTCGCCAGCATTCTCATTACCACCCCCTGCGTTGACGGGAGGATCATTGGTGTTACGAGCATTTGTATCCTCATCTTCCACATTAATCGGGTTACGATGATTCTGCTCGCCTTGTTGGTTCGCCAATGCTTGGATCTGTTGGTCATGCATTTCTCTCATCTGCTGCATGGCCATCTCCATCTCAAATTTGAAACTTTCTTTCTGCTTAGCCAAAGCGTCTTCAAGCATCTTGGCCATCTGCTCCGCACTTATCATCAGGGCCTCGCGGGGTTGTCCCTCGCTGGATACTGTATTATCTGATGCCACCGCGGAGCCGGCATCAGATTCTTCATCTTCTGAAGGGCGTCTTGTCCGAATCCTACCATAAGTTGCTCGCTCTATGGTTCCGGACTGCAGACGGGTTCTAGGTCGGGAAGCTTTCAGAATCGACTCGAAATCTTCTCGTGCCGATGTCCCTTTGCTCGTCATGTTGGTGGTGACCCTCGGAAATTCTCCGTCTTCAATCACCCTTCTTCTTCGTTGGAAGCGCCTAGGCCTTGGTTTTGGCGTTTCCGCATTAAGTCTTTCAAAAACTGAAACTCTTTCGGGGACCGCCTTAATGCAATTGCATTCCGACAATACCGCCCGAATGAGTTTGGAACAGGGACATTGAATTTCCCGTTCTCGGGGACTCCTCTTCCTGGTTCTATTCGTACCCCCAGCACGATAGTACAACTCGTCATTTTGACAGTCAGAGTAACCTATCGTGTGCGGGCACGCCTTCTCAGGTACAACACAATCATTATCAGATGATAATGTTTCCATCTGAGGTTGACTTGCCTTCTTTGGGCTTTCAAAGGTTACCCGCCTCAAAACATGCCTTTTTGGGCGTGAATTTTCGGCGTGATCTTGGACTTCAATGCGCAAATTGGTGCGCGCAGCTGCCTTGAGGTCTTTGTCATGCTGGAGGTGATGGCGACCCCCAGTATGTTGAGTCGTTCTGGGCTTCTTCATCGGGCCCAAACGCTCGTGAATTGGAGCTTTGCCTCTCACGTCAGGAATTGGACCGAGGCGCTCCAAAATTGGTTTCTTCTTGCGGGATGACTCTGCATGATCTCCCGGAGAAGTTATTGGGATTGACGGCGACTTTGGTTGACTCGCCGGAGTTTGACCTTCCTTAGAAGGCTGCACTGGTTGCTTTTTGGCCTGAGTCGCCACTTCAGACTTAGGCTTCCAGACTTGTCGTGTTGGTGGTGGCTTCTTCTCCACCTCCTTTTGCAGCTTTCTACGGGCTTCCTGAGCTTGAGCCCGTGCCTGCGCTGACATCGCGCGGCGCTTGCGAATGCGCTCCTCGAGTGTCGAACGGTTCCGTTTGACGCGGACCCATTCTTTCTTTGGCGGCTTGGAAGAGTCGCCATTCATTGGTGGTTGAGGCTGTTTGCCTCTTCTGTTCTTCAACTCCGCGTGGTAGCGGAATCCGTCCGTAGACTCCATCGCCTTAGCGAATTGCCGCGCAAGGCGTTGACGACGCCTCTGGCGGGCTCTCTTTGAGAGAGTCACAACGCCCTGAACAGTAGAGGCGTTGGCGGGAGTTGGGTTGACCTGATTGGAGGTCGGTGGAACTTCATTTGACGCAACTTCGGCGTCAGTTGGGTTGAGAGCTTCGTGGGCTTCCCGAGCAGCTTCAAACCAACGAGCTTTTCTCCCGGAGGAGAACTTCTTGGACTTGCGGGGGGAGATAGAGCCGGACGAGGACACGTACTCCTCGAACTTGGCTTGGTCGAACTCGTACTCGACCTCCTCCACGACCGGGATTGCAATCCGCGGCTGCGACGCATCGATCTCGTTGGCGAGATCGTCGGCTCCCACTGTGGTCGCCAGATTGTTCGCGTGGAAAACTGTTTTCTTTTTCATTGATATGATTGTCATCTTGGGTTACAAAGATCCGGTCTTTTATAGATCCGGTTACAACTAAATCAAAGAAAATAAAGAAAAATTACAACTCTCCTCTGTGAACAAATCACGAGCTCCTGTTTTGCGGTCGCTCGCTTTGGTGGGTTCTTTGCCTGCGCCGGGGTTAATCCGTGGACCACCGCGCGATCTAGATCCGGTCGGATCTACACGAGTATGCGGGTATTATTCCACGAAGGGAATAATAGCCGGGAGGGATTAATCCACCAAGGGAATAATCGCTCAGATCTCGAGATCTAAGACCAAGCTTAGATCTGGAGTGTAGTCTCGTGTAGATCTCAGATCTGTTCTTTCTTCCTCTCGAGATCCTGCCTTTTCTGACGTGGATGGTCGCCGAGGATCAGATCTGAATGGTGCAAGTCTTCTGGTCTTCAAGCTCCGAGTTCACTCTTCAATCCGGCAGAGTTTCGGCTCTTGAAAGTTCGACCCCTGAAAATGAACATCTCTAGGCCTATTTATAGGCTCTCAGGACAGTGGCTGCAAAAAGGGAATTGTCGGCCACCTCTGGCCACTGTCGGCCACCTCGGGGTGGCCGACACTGTGCCTAGCCACCTTGGGGTGGCTCGGCTCATGGCCGAGCCACCCCAAGGTGGCTCGGCCACCGAGCCACCCCGAGGTGGCTCGGC
>NW_017973043.1:0-2425 GCF_001876935.1 Asparagus officinalis | reverse complement strand
CTCTATTCCGACTTTATGGATAGTGCCCCACTAGGCTATGTGCCTTGTCTACCTCTTTTTTATTCCCCTGCTAAGTCTTCATCAAGACTGGGGGTTGGTTACTTGGAATCCACTGGATTAAGAGTAACGAATCTTTCACATCGTCGAGTTAACATTACACTTCTGACGATCATCATCCCCACAGAGTATGCATTCAGTTTGCATCACTCCAAATTCTTGTCACGTTAACAATACACCTCTGACAAAACCCACTTATCAATCCTCGTCAATAGGATGATAAGTCCCCAAAGTTGCTCCAATTGCAACACAAATCCTGTCACGTTAACACTACACCTCTGACAAAATCAACTTATCGACTCTCTCCAATAGAGCGATAAGTTCTCAAAATTGCTTCCATAGCAATATCTTTCTTGTCACGTTAACACTACACCTCTGACAAAAATCCACTTATCGACTCTCTCCAATAGAGCGATAAGTTCTCAAAATTGCTTCCATAGCAATATCTTTCTTGTCACGTTAACACTACACCTCTGACAAAATCCGCTTATCGACTCTCTTCAATGGAGCGATAGGTCCACAAACTCGTCAAGTTAACACCACACCTCTGACGACCAAATCAACTTATCGACTCTCTTCAATAGAGCGATAGGTCCATAAAATACTGTTATGTTAACATAACACCTCTAACAGTCAACCCCCCCAATGAACTTGTTAATTCTTTCGGTGTTTCAAGCTACACAGGAAGAAATGACACCAAAAATCCATGCCTTCACGCATGGGGGACTTTATCTCGATCCCTAATTAGAGATAAGTCTGCATCTAACACATGCTGCCGGGTAGCATATTCCCGCAATAATAGCAAAGCCTATGTATTCAATATCGTAGCAGGTCGTTATTAATAACGCCAAAATCCATGCCTTACACGCATGGGGAATTTTATCCTGAATCCTAAGTAAGGATAAGTCAATGTCTAACACATGTTGCCGGGTAGCCTATTCCCGTAATAATAGCAAAAGCCTACGTATTCAATATCGTAGCAGGTCGTTATTAATAACGCCAAAATCCATGCCTTACACGCATGGGGAATTTTATCCTGAATCCTAAGTAGGGATAAGTCAATGTCTAACACACGTTGCCGGTTAGTCTTTTACCGTGAAAAGGACATCAAAATCCATGCCTCACACGCATGGGGGACTTTATCTCGATCCCTAAATAGAGATAAGTCTACGCCTAACACGCGTTGCCGGTTAGTCTTTTCCCGTCAAAATGACAAAGTCTATGTATTCAAAATCATAGCATCAAGACTAAGAGAGTTCATTCTCTTAGCACAACGTTACATGTGGAACGGACTTAGACAATCCACATGCTAGCCCGACTCAAACGGTAGTCGGTAAAGGCTTATCAAATCCGTTGATGGCTGAGGGTTTGCCAAAAATCCTACGCACGTTTGCAGGCCCATCAGCTTAATGGATGTGAGTCGAGACTTAAAACAGATGCGCCAAAGACAAGTCTCAAAGACTTAGTCAAAAATGCACGGAAGCCACTTCCATGTCTTAAGTCAAAACGTTGAGGTCAGACCCGCGATGCAAAAATCGAACGCCGAGGTCACACCCGCATTCTAAATTCAACATGCAAGGGTGAAACCTGCATCCCAGAAGTAGGATTATGGCGCATACCTTCACACAGGTCCTGCATGGAAAATCCCTTCAACCAAGCTGCCTTCGAAGCGAGTGCAGAGAACAACTCCTTTGTGACAAGGAATCAACAGCTCCAAGATCAGAGTTGAGATCCAAAGTATTCCGAAAATTCGTCCCAGTCAACCGCGAACTTTCGAAAACTTTGGAGGGGATGTTGTAGGCTGTCTAAAAATCACAATAGATAGTTGATCCCCCATCAAACACCGATGATGGAAGTTACAATCTGACGACTTCCAGAAGGCTACAATTTGAGGACTTTCACGTAGAAGGCTACAATCTGACGACCTTCACGACAACTGATAAAAGCTCTAATTCAACAGCATTCACAATCAACATCGGGAGTTACAATCTGACGACTCTCATATTTTATAACAGGCAAAGATCAATAAGCAATGGCCTTTGCAATGTTATAATGGACGAGGTTATAAGCCAACAATCTCTCTCAAACGCAGAAATTCACTTCTGCGTTTTTCAAGTTCAAAACGCACACAAGTGTGCGTTCCTTAGCAGGCGTCGAACTTTGTAACGCAGAGTTAAATCACGAAACGCACATGTAACGTGCGTTCTTCGACAGACTCGACTGCAACCCAAACTCTGAACGCAGAGTTGATCCTCAACGCACCAGTGACCTGTGCGTTTCCAATTTCAGGATGCATGCGGCCTGTGCGTCTCAAATCTCCAACAGAGATTTAACTCTGCGTCCTAAGCCCTGGACGCAGAGTTAAAGC